>NC_073693.1:219615776-219715776 GCF_029784155.1 Uranotaenia lowii | reverse complement strand
GTGTCCAGAAGGTGGCGAAAGCTGGAAGGATACGCTGGGCAGGACATCTTGCGTGAATACCGGGCGTCTTTCTTGCAAAACAGGAGTTTGCTATGAATCCGATAGGAAAGCGACGAGCGAGGTGGTCAGCTTCCCTTCTATTTTTCAACAGCAATCTTTTGTCATTGAACATTTAAAAAAATAAACATGTAATGTTCCACTCAGGATGAAAAATTGTACCTCCACACAATTATCCATTGGTTGGGAAGAGTACCATTCAAAAAGTAAGTAGTTTTAAGTATTTAGGCTTTTTTCTGTTTGGATGAATCGCTTTCACAGAATAATCATATCACTCATTTTCAAAGGGAAGTGAGCTCGTTTTGTAGAATATTGTGGAAAATAAAACAGTTCGTACCACGTCACGTTCTTTCCAAGCTTTACTCATGTATTCACGTCTAAATTCTCTGATAGCTGTTTGAGGCAGGGCCTCTATATCGTCTTTATCTCGACTTCAGACTTTATAAAACAGATGCCTGAAAACTATTTTAATTTTTCCTTTGCTTTATCCGACATCGGCTGGCGAATGGTGGATAATGCGCAACACGAGACCCCATAGTGGTCATATAACCTCATGTTCACAACTTCTATCTCAACCTCCCGTGGTACCGGCTTTGATGCGAGTAACCTAAGCGGAGATCGGGTACCCAACCCCGGTCGCATGTAGACTGAGAAAGTGGCCGCACGCGTCTTTTCTCCAGGTCAGGGCGGCATGCAACAACAACCGAGCGTCTGTTCTCCAGGTCAGGGGCGGCTTAAACAGCGTCTGTCTCGCAGCGAGCGGCTGAATTTTATGAAATGCGGCTCCCGCCAGCTAAGTCCAAGATGGCAGCCCCATTGCGGGATAGGGACCTTAGGCTAACAACCTACTGTTCCCGATTTATTAAATTGTTACGGAAACTGGAACACGAAATAACCGAATTTTGGCAACGACTTTTTGCATGAAAACACGAACTAGAATTTGAACTTGGAATGTTTTGACCCTTGCCCTGCCAGGTAAGCTGGCTCAACTTGCTTGAGAACTAGCAGCCTCAAACTAGAGATATTGGGACTGAGCGAAGTCCGTTGGCCTAACACTGAAGAACACAAGTCACAGTCCGGGCAAGTACCGCTTTACTCTGAAATACGAGGAAAACACGTTACTCGGGAACGAGGAGTTGGTTTCCTATTAAGCCCGTAGGCCCACGCGGCCCTCATTAGATGGGAGCAGATAAACGAAAGAATAATCGTAGCCAGTTTCAGAACACGGGTTAGAAACCTTACAATGGTCCAGTGTTATGCGCCAACTGACGTTGCCGATTTGCAGGAGAAAGAGCAGAAGTTTTACAGTCAATTGAACAGCGTGGTTGAGAAATTTCCGCAGGGTGATATTCAAATCCACTTAGGCGACTTCAATGCAAAGATTGGCTCCGAAAATCAGGACTTTGAGCGCATCATGAGGCGCCACGGTTTAGAACAGATGGGCGAAAACGGAGAGCTGTTTGTAGAATTTTGTGGCAACAACAACATGGTGATCGATAGATCGCTCTTCCCCATCGACCAGCACATAAGATCACTTGGGTATCCCGAGTTGGTCGAACAGAAAATCAAATTGACCACATCTGCATCAGCCGAAAATGGAGAAGAAGCCTTCTTGATGTCCGCAACAAACGAAGCGCAGACATTGCATCTGACCATCACCTCGTCCTTGGCGAGATACGACTGAGAGTTGCGCGTGTCAAGCGGCGAGAGGAGAAAATCGGATGTCGATACGACGTCCGTCGTTTGGAGAATCCAGAGGTGAAAAGGACATAAGGTGAACATCTAGAATCTCGAGCCTTGGAATTGCCGACAGACGGAACAGTCGAAGGACAGTGGTGTGGAATTAAGAATGCCTTTATCACGACGAGCCATGGTACTCTCGGTAAAGTTTGTTTGGATGAAACCTGGAGGATGATCGATGATCGGAGAAAGGCGAAAGTCGGAATTGAACAGGCATGTACCGGGTCAGCCAAAGCAGCCGCCCGCTTACGATATGCGGAGCAGGAAAAGGCAGTTAAACGAGCTTGTAGGCGAGACAAGGGAGCCTGGACAAACTCTCTAGCCGAAGAGGGAGAAAGAGCTACTCTTTCTCATCGTAATGGATGAGATTCTGACTGGATCAATCGACTGTGCACCGAACCTAGGATTGCCGTGGAATCCTTCAACAATGGAGCAACTGAACGACCTTGACCTGGCTGACGATACTGTTTTGCTCGCCCAAAGACAACAAGACATGCAGAGCATACTCGACGACCTCACCGAAAGCTCCAAGGCAGCAGGTCTCAAAGTCAATGTCGGAAAGACCAAGTCGATGAAGATCAACACAGGAAATCCCTCCAATTTCATGGTAGCTGGGCAACAAGTTGCAGTATCTTGGTAGCCAGATAAGGCCTGATGGTGGTACCAGGAAAAACATCGAAACCCGAATCAGAAAAGTCCGATTTGCATTTGCGAGTCTCCGGAACATCTGGCGCTCACGTCAGATATCTCTACGAACGAAAATTCCAATCTTTAACTCAAACGTCAAATCCGTAATGCTGTATCGGTGTGAAACTTGGTGCATATATGCGATTACGACGTGAAAACTGCAAGTATTTGTAATACGCTGCCTGCGGAATATCATCCGCGCTTGATGGCCTGGCAACTGGATCTCAAATGAGGAACTACATAGCCGGTGTCATCAAAAAGCGCTAAAAATCGAGATTCGGGAATGTAAGTGGAGTTGAATTGGGCACACGTTGCGAAAAAATGAGAATGAGATTTGCAGAGAGGCGCTTGACTGGAATCCAGGAGGACTTTGGAGAAGAGGCAGGCCCAGAAACTCGTGGCTGCGAAGCCTGATCGCCGAGATCCGAACTGTCGACGAGAATCTTGACTGCGACCAAGTGAATACGCTGGCTCCCGATCGTCAACAGTGGAGGTCTTTTACCACGGCCTGTGCATCGGAGGATCGGCGCGGGAACTAGTTAAGTAAATTAAAGAACTCCTGGCAATCCGGAGCCAGCGTCTTCGCTACGCCGCCACGAGCTTCTGGACCTGCCTCTTCTTCGATGCCCATTTGGATTCCAGTCAAGCGCCTCTGCAAATCAGGTTTTCATCTCTTCGCAGCGTGTGCCCAATCCATCTCCACTTAAAGGGTGATACGGTCAAAATTTGGTCAATATCAACTTGACGCATTTCTTTCAATTGTGCATTTAAAAAACCTGAACACCCCTCATTTTGAAGGTGTGTGTGTGTAGAATGTTGCTCCTATTTTGATTTTGGAATTCACTCTTCGGTTGTCAAAATGCCGTCCAAGGGAGAAGAGCAGCGTATCAAAATTTTGCTCGCGTATCGCGAAAATCCGAGCTACTCGCACGCAATGCTGGCAAAATTGCTAAAAGTTGCCAAATCAACCGTTACAAATGTTATTAAAGTGTTTGGGGAACGTTTGTCGACAGCCAGAAAGTCTGGAAGCCGCTGAGACGACAAAGAGAGTTGCCGGTAGTTTCAAGCGAAACCCTAACCTCTCTCTCCGAGATGCCGCAAATAAGCTGGGTGTATCGTCTACAACCGTGCATCGAGCCAAAAAACGAGCCGGATCATCGACTTACGAGAAGAAATTTCGATGATAAACAAAATACGACGGCCGAAGCGCGATCCCGGAGGCTGTACAAGGCTGCTGTCGAAGTTTGACTGCGTGGTAATGGACGTCGAAACCTACGTCAAAGCCGACTACAAGAAGCTTCCGGGACAGGAGTTTTATACGGCAAAGGGAAGGGGAAAGCTAGCAGATATTTTCAAGCACATGAAACTATCAAAGTTCGCGAAGAAATATCTGGTATGGCAAGCCACCTGTACCTGTGGCTTGAAAAGCAGCATTTTCACTGTCAACCAAGAAATTTACGTGAAAAAGTGTTTGAATAAACGTCTGCTGCCTTTCCTGAAGAAACACGGTTGTTCCGTACTGTTTTGGGCGGATTTGGCATCTTGCCATTACGGTAAAAAGGCCATGGGGTGGTACACCGCCAACAACGTGCAGATGGTTCCCAAGGACAAGAACCCTCTCAACACGCCAGAGCTCCGCCCAATTGAGAAATACTGGGCTATTGTCAAGCGGAACCTAAAGAAGACCAAAAAAACTGCTAAGGACGAGCAGCAGTTCAAGGCAAACTGGCTTTCTGCGGCGAAGAAGGTGGACAAGGTGGCTGTACAAAATCTGATGGCAGGGGTTAATCGTAAGGCCCAGCAATTCGGATTTGAAAAGCGGAAGCCTAACTGAATATTTTTCCTGCAATTTATACTAATTAAACTTGAAAAAGAAATTTAATTTGATTTTTAAAATAAACGATTTCACCGATTTAAACGCGTTTTCCCTTGACCAAATTTTGACCGTATCACCCTTTACGTTCCCAAATCTCGATTTCTAGCAATAGTGTAAAAATTTCTGTGGCGGAAGAATAGTAAAAATGAAAAAAGGTACGAACATCGACGTCGTCTCATAGAGATAAATACTCTTCAAGCCCTGAGAAACAAAACACGAGCCTTTTTCGTCGCCTATCTGTTGACATCGCGAATCGATTATAAGGGATGAATCATCCAAGTGGATGATTACGCTCAGAAAAGGGGTAGGCTTAATAGCAACAGCTAATAAACAACTGCTTTCAGCAAACTTACTTTTATTGGCCTTTTCGATGCTCCTTTTTTTGGTCCTCCGCGAAGTGAAATTGATCTTTACTAACAATGCCCAAATGACGGTTAACACATTCCAACATCTGACTTTGCTATCTGGGCTTCGTCGTTTATGACCGGTCACTTCCGATTGAATCAACACATCAGCCATCGCGTGGTTGGCCACCCATCAACATCGGAGCAAGAACAGTCACATCCGCAACAGCAGAGAAAGGTGGTGAGGCAAAAATAAACTCAGCATTTTTGTAACTCCCCCCACAGAGAGGAGGGTGAAAGCAACAACGGTGAATAGAAGCGCTACTCAAAATCAAAAACGGTCAATGGGTGGTGGAATGAACCCGCCTTGCGGCAATCATTCAACTGGCTCTAGTCTCTCATCAGTTTCCCAGCGCAGGCCGGAGCAACGTTTTAGTTCGTGGTTTTCCGGCGTCGCGAGTGGAAGTGTTTGGCTGATAGTTGCTCCGTACGGTCGTATTTTCTATCTAAATTTTCCCGTTCAGATTTTCCGCTTCAACTGTGAGTGTAGGTATTGAAAGTACTTGGTCTATTCCCTTTGGATGGTACCAGGGCAATCGAGATTCGAGAAAAGAAAAGCAAAATAAGTGCTCCCGGGGTTAGGGGGATATCATCGTCGTACCACACCGCAAGGCCTAATAGCCATATTGCCATAGTCTTCCTTCAACTAAATCGGGGCGGAAAAGTGTAAGCTGCCCATTTCTGGCATAAATAAAGGTGAAGATTGAAGTTTTTCAAGTGGTGCAAAGTGCAGCCCTGCTGAGTTTATCTAGCCCTAGTTAATTATCTGTTGGTTAGATTGGTTAAAAGGGAAGTGGAAATGTGCGTTAATTGGTTTGAAAATGGTGCGGTCGATCAAGTCCGATTAAGGGAAGATTGGATCCGAGGGAAAAGAGAGAAGAAAAATTTCCCTTCGACGTGTGAAAGAAATAATTAAAACCGTGTGAAAAATGGTTAATCGCCTAGCAAATGAAGCCCAAATTTCTCGGGCGGGTGGGAAAGGGCTTTTTGGCTGTTCGGTGGAAGTATGCAACTGAAAATGAAGCAACAATGAAAATCCGGAGTCCCCTCGAGGAACGGAAGCGAAACTCGGAATTTGCAAATTCGATATGGCGTTCGGTGCAGCACATTGAGACCGAATGGATTTTATGTGAAAAATACACCGAAGAACCCTATGCTCAACACTTGGGGCCGCGTGAATGAACTCTAGTGCTCCCAATTATTCTCCGCGTTTTCGAAAGAAGCAAAACCACATAGCAAAACGCGAAACGCTCCCTCTAAGCAACTTATCATCATCATCCAGCAAACAACGCAACAACTATTCCAATCCGGCTTGTGGGTCGTCGCCAGAATTCCCCCTCGCACATTTAATTTTGAAAAATGGATACTCCAGTCCAACAATTCCCGCAGATAGAGCTTGTTGATTATTGTGCTGGCTGAGCCAGGTCGGCCTTTTGGCTGAACGGATAAAAGAACAAGTGTGGTTACGCTCCCGTGATTTTGAAGCTACACGTTAACGCTCATCCGCTTTTTTACTTCATTCTAGCGAAAAATAACAGAAAAAACTAATTTACACCTAACAAATTCCAGTTAACGAAAATGAAACATAAAAACCAAGGAATTATTCATTGCACCCCTTCGTTGAAAATTTCCTATGTAATCACTCAGAAGAAACACTAATATTCAATCAACCCTATAAAAAAGGTGGGTGTTGTCAAGTTTATACACAATTCATGGTGGAAACTGCAAAAAAAATAACCTGCACCACCCCATGGAAAATTCATTTTACATTCGCAAAACTGAGGATGCCAAAACCCATACACATCCAAAGTCGGAGAGGAAATCCACCCAGACAGACATCTCACAGGGGCACCGGAACATGTGCGCATAATCAACAGCCGCTGGTGCGATGTCTGTCTGCTGTAACCCTCATCATCAGTCGTCGTAACTCGGAACAAACACGAGAAAATTGCGTGTTGTTTATTATTTACGGTTTTTGCGTTTAGTCTCTATTATGCAAAGCCACGTTCGATCTTCGGAATTGGATTTTTTTTTTCTACAGGAGCAACTAACGCTTCCCAACAACGAACGGTTTAAAAGCCTCGATTTTCTACGGTTGAACGATTTTTTCGAATAAGTCCATTTAAAATTCTTGATAGTGTAGACTACCATTGCAAGGCACAAACCCGTAGGTTTAGTCGCTGTGATGAAAAAGATTCTTTCCAATTATGAAATTAGTTGAAAATATCGCTTTTTAATCGAGCTTATTTTTAAAATAAGTTCTCAAATGACTTGAAACTCCCTTCGGGCCCGAGGGAAACCACCTAACGTTCCAGTGAGAGATGTGTTAGCAGTGATAGACTTGGACTACATGTTTGAAATCTATCTTTTTCTAAAAGCCATCGATCTCCACCTGTAATCCTTTTTATTTTCACATTTCCCTTTCTGTTTTCTTTTGTCTCTCAAAACTGTAAGTCTTAAGCAATCAATTGTTAAAATCAAAGCGAGTTTGGCTCCTTCAAACCTACTGGTACGAGCCGTTTCAAATAAATAATTGTAAAAAAAAAAATGACTTGAAAGTTACTGTGGGGTCCTCAAACGAGGTTTCAAATCATTGCTTCTCAAGATATCAAAAGTTCCACCAAACTAAACCAATATTTACTTACAAGTCTGAAGGTTCCAAACGAGAAAATGACTATTGGCACAGAGAACAGACGTACAAGTTATCTCACGAAACTTGTGTAAAATTTCCAACGAACATTTTAACCAATTTTTCCTTTTTGACTTAACCACCAGATGTCTCCAAATACACCAAAGAGAACTGTGAAAATTTGGTTTGTAACTTTTGAAAGGCGCAATAGATGGCACTGTTTTAAGTCAAGTTTCAACGTATTTTTTGGGTGTCAGCATTTGAAATTTTACACACTTTTTTAAAGATTTTTTGTTCGAGCTTGTACGTCTGTTCTCTGTGCTATTGGCAATAACTCCAGCTTCTAGCTTAAAAATTCATCGAGTTTTGAACACAAATTCGTTCTGTAAGTAAAACAATTCTTTTAAAACTTGAATTTTTGGAATAATTTCAAACAAAACTATTTTTGAGTTTAACTAGCTGTGACAACTCCCAAAAATGTCCTATTATCGAACGTACTTGATTAAAAAGCATCCGATTAACGTGCGAGTATGGGAGAGTGGGGAATCATGGGCCACTTTTTTCGTTGTTCAATAACTTCTGTATTATAAAAGATAAAATGAAAATACAAAATGGTATGGTTTTCTACATTTTCAAGGTATCATAAGGTATTTTTTAAATATTTTTAAAAAGTTATTTTCCCCTTATTCTGGCTGTTTTAAAAAAAGCAATATTTTTTGAATTTTGAAAAATGGTGGGGAATCGTGGGCCACCAAATCCAAATTGACCAAATAACATGCAAATTTTATGAGTTGACCCAAAACTGTGATTTCCTAATTCATTTCGTTATTTTAAAGCAATTTCAGATGATGAAATAAAAAAGAGAGCTGTGTATGATTGCATAGATTCCAAAACCTGGCTCGCGAACGTTTTAGCGAAATTTCTTATATAAGATGGAAAAAATATTTTCTTAACTCATCATTTGGCATAAGAAAACTTTGCAGAAAGAAAAAACGTATTTTAAGTTCTGAATGTGTATAAAAACATAAAAATTTAGGTGATTCAAGATGTGTGGCCTACGATTCCCCAAAAGCTATGATTTGCAAATTGGTTTCGTTTGTGTGACTTATTGATGTTTCATCAAAAATTCCTTTTCCACGTGAAAGATCATGACAAAACTAAGATCATAAGCGTATGAGCATATTTTTGTTTTGCACTTTAGGTTCCCCACCGATGAAATTGGCGGGTGTTTTTTAATTACGAAGTAAATTTTTCAAACTTTTTTTAGCTTGATAAATGAAAGAAGCATTAATGCGTTTTTCAGTCAACAATATATAGGAATATATGCTCACACAAAGCGACGACGATGACAGTTGGTTTGAGATTTTAAGCTCAACACACATCTGAGATATTAAAAGTGGCCCACGTTTCCCAAGGCCCACGATACCCCACTCTCCCCTACTGTATTTTACTTACTCTCAGGTCTGCTCTTATTCGGAGATTTATATCGTAGTCCCTGAGAGTAGGGGAAAGGTTTCCTAAATGGGCCTATCGGGTTAAATGACCCTACGGCTGTTTGATGAAATGGCTGACTAGACAGCTTATCTGACCTATGCATTTTGAGGGTGATACGCTTACAACATAAGGCAAGAAAGAATTTTATGAATTTACAAACCCAAAAAAATTTAAAAAATCATACAAGGTTTTGATACATTTTGATGTAATATTTCGACTTTTAGAAATTATACGTAAAGAAGCTCAAAACAAAAACTAGGATGGATTTTGTTTCTTACTCAAATGAACTTTAGAAATTAAACATATTTCAGCTTTTGTGGAGGTTTAATAATGATTATATAGTGGAATAATAGAGTGTTTTTGTATGCCCCCATCATGTTTGTAAAATGCCACCATCCTAAAATAACAGGTTAAGTAGAATAAATAAATGATTTTTATCATTGAACCTTCAAATCTAAGTTCTGAATAACATCTTAAGAGAGAATTGAAGATCTAAAAACAGATTTGATAAAGTTTATCTCATGGATGAACTGCCTCCATAGTATGGGAACCCTAACTTTTGTTTTATTCCATAAAATTATAATATACATAGATTTTTATAAAACTTCAGCTTTGTCGTACGGAAATTATTACTTTCTAGCATTTTCAAAGAAATTATACGGGAATATTGCTCAAAAAACAGAAATTATGTTCAAAACATAAATAGGCGCATTTAGCCCGCACGGTTTGAGGTTCGGCATTTTAGACAACACTTATAATAAAATCATTTTCATGGAAACAGAAGAAAATTTTAACATAAAAATTACTCCAATGTATAGAAAACAGATGCCTGCACACGTGTATATAGTTTTTGTACACATATTCGATGTGATATTTGATTAAATCAGTGTTCTGCTTAATAGGCGCATATAGCCCGCTCCTCCCCTAAAATTCGTTACCATGGAACCTCGGTTTTTCATGAAGCCTTTTGTTTTTCTCTCAGTTCTAAGGGACAACTATTGTCAATTTAAATGAAATTTTTAGAAACCTAGTAGGGTAAGTAAGCCTAATTTCGCTATATTTTGTCACAGGTTTTTAGATTTGACATTATTATGCCGATCCTTAATACTTAGATATACAATTTTTTGGTAACTGAGTTCAAATTTTTTCTGAACTCTGTTTTGGTTTGAAATAATCATTTCAAACCTTAATTTACGAAAAATATCATGTTTTATAAAGTGTGTCGATGTTCCTAAGTTCGTAATATTAACATATGAGGAAATATGTATCCGCGTGCCCAATATTACACTTTTTGTTCCTGATTTTGCATATGGGTCTGTTTTTTTTTTATACTTTAATGAGAAAAATCTCAAATCACCTTTTTATAAATTATACAACGTTTTTGGAATATGAATAGAGAAATAAGGACTATTTAAATCCTACACAATATTCTTTCACGTTAGTTTTGAAAAAAGTAGAGGATGTTGAGCTTATTAAAATTCAAACTTTAACTTTTCCAATAGATACATTTATTATATTTAAAAAAGTAAAAAAATCATTGTAATGGACACAAATAAGTACAGTCAAACAGAGCATCGTGCTACAGCATGGCTCGATGCAACATTTGTGTACCACTACACCTTTTTAACTTTTATTTTAATATAATGAAATAAAATTACCATTTAACGATAACAAAACGATGATGTCATAGTTTCTCACATCGTGAGATAGTTTTTTGAAGTTTTTGATTTTCATAGAAAATTTGAAAACCCGAATTTTTTACAGTTTTGATGCCGTAAAAAACTTTACACAATGTGACGGATTGACTTAATGATATTACCAACAAACTTTATATGGATTTTATTATCCTAGATCAACACTGTTGGTGTATGAATATTTTTCGGACAATCATTTAATTTTTTTAGAATAAATATTTTTAAAATTCCGTTACCAGTCTGGGCTAAAATGCATCGACATGCAAATCAATGTCCGACCAGGACACTCAATGTGAAACGCATGCCGATTTTAACCATTGTTGTTACGCTCGATTGCAATTTTTGATGTGTTTCTAATATTTGAATTTGGATGATATTCACTTGATAGTTCGGAAAGAAGTAAGGGCGGAAAAATGCTTGACAATTTAAAAAAAAATTGCATAGCCACAGGGGCTTAGGAACATGACTGGACGATTTGTGATGCCAATGAAAAGATTCACCCTCATTCTCTATCAAAAGAAAGCTACAGCTAATATAATAAAAACGTTAGAAAAATGTCTTTTCGAAAAATTATCATTTTATTGGCATCATAAAGCGTTGATCTATGTGTTTTTCGATCTAAAAAAATTGTTGGCGGTTGAGTCTGGGAGTAACAACCATTCTGAATAGATTTTTTGAGAACCAAAAAATCCAGAGCCATTGAAGTTTAAAAGTGTTGCATGATGCCCCAGATGACGGTATACAATGAGATTTGAGTATTGATGGTTTCCTTCTCTGTCGCGAAGGGTGCGTTCTTTACAACCTGTCGAAAACAGCTCAAAACAGTTTATTTTAACAGATCGTTGAAAATTAAGTTAAAACACAATTCAATCATTTATTTTATTTACATAGTATTCCGTCTCACGACATAACATAGTTCCTAAAATTCACTCGATCCATGTCAACCGTTCTCCAATTCCTCGGGCAACCCACGTTCGCCAGATCACGCTCCACTTGGTCTAACTATCTCCAGCTCGTCGCCGTCGATCGTGACCTTGTTATTACTGGACAAGCGGGTTCGGTCGGTCTCGGATCCGCAGGCATATCCGGTCCGTCGTAGACCGTCCCTCCATGAAGCCGGCCTGATGACTTCCCACGAATCTGTTTGCTTGTGGCGTTAGGCGGCGGAGTAGGATTCGGGACAACACTTTGTAGGCGGCATTGAGGACAGTGATCGCTCTGTAGTTCTCACAGTCCAATTTGTCGCCCTTCTTGTAGATGGGGCATATTACCCCCTTCTTCCACCCCTCCGGTAGCTGTTTTATGTCCCAGATCCGGACTATCAACCGGTGTAGGCAATCGGCCAACTTGTCCGGGCCCATTTTGATGATTTCAGCTGCGATGCCATCCTTCCCAGCCGACTTGTTTCTATTCAGCTGGGTAATGGCTTCCTTAACTTCAATCATCGTTAGGAGTGGCTCCTCTTCGTCGTTGGCTACGCCGACGATGTACCTTCCCCCACCGTCTTGATCTCCTGCATGTGCGCCGTTCAGGTGTTCATCGAAGTGCTGCTTCCACCTTTTGATCACCTCACGATTGTCCGTCAGGATGCCCCCGTCCTTATCCCGGCACATTTCGGCTTGCGGCACGAAGCCTTTGCGGGATGCGTTGAGTTTCTGATAGAACTTTCGTGTTTTTTGGGAACGATGCAGCTGCTCCAGCTCCTCGAGCTCCTCCTCCTCCAGGCGGCGCTTTTTCTCCTGGAAAATTCAGACTCGCTGCCTCTTCCGCTGTCGGTGATTTTCCACATTTCGACGGGTGCCTCTTTGCACTACTGCCGCCCGCGCAGCATTCTCTTCGTCCATCACCCTCCTACACTCCTCGTCGAACCAGTCGTTCCGTCGAAATCGCTCCACATAACCGATGACGTTCTCCGCAGCACTGTTGATGGCTGTCTTGATGGTATCCCAACAGTCCTCGAGAGGGGCTTCGTCAAGCTCGCCCTCTGCCGGCAGCGCTGCTTCGACCGATTGCGCGTAGTCTGCCGCGACCTCAGGGTGCTTCAGTCGTGCGATATTAAACCGAGGCGGGCGCCGGTTTCGTGTGTTGTTCACTACGGAGAGTTTTGGGCGCATCTTCACCATCACCAGATAGTGGTCTGACTCGATGTTGGCGCCTCGACAGGATCTGACGTCGATAATGTCCGAGAAGTGCCGGCTGTCAATCAAAACGTGGTCGATCTGTGATTGCGTTTGGTACGGTGATCTCCAGGTGTACTTATGTGGAAGGCGGTGCTGGAAAAAAGGTACTACGTACGGCCATTCGTTTGGAGGCGGCGAAATCAATAAATCTGAGGTCGTTTTCGTTGGTCAGCTGGTGTGCACTGAACCTTCCAATTGTCGGTTTGAATTCCTCCTCCTGGCCGACCTGAGCATTGAAATCCCCGATGACGATCTTGATATCATGTTTTGGGCAACGGTCGTATTCACGCTCCAGCTGCGCGTAAAATTCGTCTTTGTCGTCACCGGTACTTCCGAGGTGAGGGCTGTGCACGTTGATGATGCTGATGTTGAAGAACCGGTCCTTGATTCTCAACCGGCAGATTCGTGAGTTAATCGGCCACCACCCGACCACGCGCTTTTGCATCTTTCCCATACTATAAAAGCTGTTCCAAGGTCGTGTGTGTTGACGCAGCTCTGGTAGATGGCACGACCATCTGGGTACGTTCGTACCGTGGAGCCCTTCCAGCATACCTCCTGCAGTGCTACGATGTCGAATTTGCGGCTCTTCAATTCGTTGGAGATAAAGTAACTCGAATCGCAGTCTTCGAATTAAATATTTGTCATAGTTTTGGCTTTGAGAAAAACCGTTTTCAAAAGAAATCGGCCGAAGGGGACCATAGTTTTTCATGAAAAATTGGATTTTCATGTTTCTCCCGAACAATCCCCCCGTGATCCGATCTGGCCCAAATTTAGCATGAGACCTTTTACTAGACCTAGGATCAATTAAAGCCTGCAACAAATAACTTTTTCAAATGTCAGGTCATTTGGGGCAGTCTAGTGTATACACAATTTCATACTCCAGCAAGGTTCTAAAAGCAATTGCGAGCTATTTTCCATGAAGATACCCTTTAATCGATAAAAACATATAAAGAATGCTCATATGCACAGTTGGGTCATATAAACTTGAAAGATTCAACTTAAAATTTAATAAGCGATTTGAAAAAGGTTGCATTATATTCAAACGCGTTTTACTCGAAGCGTCATAAATGAACATAGACCCTTTCCACGTGTTTGTGCTGATATGTATCTCCAAGGGTCATAGAAGTTCCAAATTGGTGTCAAAGTTTAATCATGGTTCAATGGAAAGTACGTCATCTTCCAATATGAATAAAGTACACAAAAACACAAAAATTTCATTAAATCACCTTATCGCCCATCTGTTTTTAGTACGTTTAGAGCACCTGTATCGGTGGTCTATTATTGGGTCTAATTTTTACAAGAATTGGACCAACAAAATTAGATCTAATCCAGTGAAAAATAAGACAACCTAAGGAATATATAAAGAAGGTAGTGCCAAGGCAGCCCTGCTCTAGTATTGGTACAGACTGAGACTTCACAATCACGAAAAATCCGTTAATTTACTAGGAAAATTTTCTTTTTCGATGATAATTCGAAGAATCTGCATGAAATTTTCCATTTTGAAAACATGTTATTGTAGACGGATTCTTGCTCTTCAAGATGGGTACAAAAAAGTTTCATTCTCAAATAATTTTTCTATAAAATAGATCATCGAAGTTCTAAAAAATGGTGGATTTTCACCACTGAAATTTGCAAAACTTTAAAATTAGTTTCAAGTCTTCCATGAAATTGTTCAAGTCAGTGCATTTTAAGCTCCTCATTACAATAAAGTGATTAAAACACAATTTTTTATACAAAAACAGAATCTTTTATTGGCATTTTAGTAAACTGAGTTAACAATCATGAATTAATGTTAATTGTTCTACATAAGAATTGTATACGGTAAACCGGTTGGATTAAAATCATGACTATCAGTTGAACACTCAATATCTACCAGCTAGACCTTTTTGAATTTGATATTTTCTTCATTTTTGTACGTTTTAGCTTCAAGGCGACATTGCATTCATTAATAAATTAAGAAAAAACCATGATGCAATCTTCAAAGGACCAAAAAATTCCATTACATAATCAAAGAGAGGCCCCACAACAAAATAAAAATGAAATTGGAATTCGATTTTTTTTTTTAAAACGTGTTTTTCTTTGAAATTCCTACCATCTTCACATAAATTTTCGATACAATCGTTTTTGTGACGTCACAAAAAAATCCAATATGGCACTCGACACTACCTTATTTAGATATTCCTTGAAGACAAGCCCATTTGTGATCTATTAACTGTCATATTGTTTAGAACTGCGTAAAATTGGATTCAAATCTGCTCAGTTCTGGACCAATCCTTATACCAGTTCTAGAAAAAGTTCAGTTCAAACTGGTATATATAATAGACCACCAGTATGGTTGCTTTGGTCGAAATTTGGGTCTAAACCGGATTTTTGGCCCACGGATACAGGTACTCTAAGAGGACGCAATTATGTCCAAGGGGATCAAGGATCTTGAGAAAAAGTGTGATTCATTCAATTAAATTTAAAGTTTAGATTCTACTGATAAGTGTTCAATGTGAGTTTTTTTTACTTGCGTACAAAATTTCGAATTTCACCTTACCATGTGTTTGGGTAGACTGTTTCGGGAAAGCAAAAAAGGAACACTTGTGGTTCCGGGAACAGTAAAACCCGAAGAGGATTTTTATTTTGTCCCTGAAATTAAACAGGGCTAAAAGCGGCCATGTTTCAAAACGTAGGGCAGAATTGTAAAAAAAAGGGGTAGGCTTAAGAGCGGCACGTTATCCAAACATACGGGAAAAATGTGCCTATTTTAATTAAGTTATTGCTGTAATATTGGAATTCGTTTCAATTAAATTATAGAGGAGATAAGGGCATAATGGCCACCTTAAGGAAAACTCTTAATCAACCATAGGAAACAGCTATAATATGTGAATTACATCATTGTTTTGTGTTCAGACACTAAAATAGTCTATTTCCTAATTGGCTGGAACTTGAAAAAGTAGATGAAAACGTTTAAAAATGCATTTTAAATTTTTTTGCCAAAGGCAGAAAACCAGTCATTGCAGGGTAATAATGAGAACCCCCCTTGGGGGAATATGAGCACCATTAATTGGAACACGATGAGCGTTTTCTGCCGCGGAGTCTAGCAGTGAATTGAACTCGATAAAGTCAACTAAATAATAGAGCTACAACTTGACTTGTTTCATCTGATGATTTGGCCTAGAGGTGATGGGCGCGCTCGCTATCCCGGTACTTCACTCCGATCAGCTGTAATTCTTATGGAAATCTGTGTAAGAATAAAAACCCGATTTAATACACTTAACAGTGGATTGTAGCCTTTCTTACAGTCTAAAAATTATATTTGGATACACATGACACAAAATAATAAAATGATCAATTTATAAATTCTGAGTAATGATTAAAGTATTTCGAACGTAGTAAATCCTAAATGAATTTAAGAAATTAGGATTTTAAATTTTTTGAAGGATGAAGGTGTTTTGAAATAATTATAATTTTCACATAAATAATAACATAATTGTAAACTAATTGAAAAATTTTGAATGATTGAATTCTGGGATATCTTGTATGATCCCGTTTCTATGACATTATGATCTTATATTTATAAAATAGAAGAGGTCTAAAAATGTAGGGTATAATTTTTAAAAAAGATTCCTAACCATGTGTTTCAAATAATTCAACCTCTCAAGAAAAGAAAGCGAATAAATGGAAAAAAATTTAAATAAATTTTCAACTGCTAAACTAAAATACGATGCTTCAATGTAGTTTACAATAATCTATCGATTTAACAATAGATATTAAACATTTTGACAACTTTGAAATGTCAATATTTTCAATTTTGTCAATTATGTCTATTTTATCATTTTTGTCAATTTTGTCAATTCTATTAGTTTTGTCAATTTTGTCAATTTTATAAATTTTGTAAATTTTGTAAATTTTGTAAATTTTGTAAATTTTGTAAACTTAGTAACTTTTGTAAATTTTGTGAATTTTGTAAATTTTGAAAATTTTGTAAATTTTGTCCATTTTGTCCACTTGGGTAGTTTTGTCAACATTTCGAACATTTAGAACGGCAAGTGAAATTGAATGATGCAAAAACTTATACTCGACAATATTCAAAATATTTATTTTTGATTTTTGACTTTAACTTGTCAATATACATGCTACTGCTAGATCAGTTGATCCTAGTATCACATTATTTTATCTCCAATAAGATTCTATTTTCCCTAACCAGCATGAGAGCAGCAGTGGTATAAATTATTTTAGCATACCTTTCAGGGGCATTCTTACTAGTATACAAGAAAGAATGCCCCTGATAGGTATGCTAAAAGCTTTGATTTCTATGTTGATTCATTTTTGTAAAGGACGAAAGCTGTTTCGAGAAAATCGCGTTGAAAGTAATTAGGTTTAAAATGTAAGTCTTCAAACGGTACTTTTTCACCCAGCTGACAATTTGATTGTTAACATTTGGCCGCACGCCCTTTTGAAAAAAATTATACCACTGCTGCTCTCATTCTGGGTAGGGAATATAGAATCTTATTGGAAGAAAATAATGGGATTCTGGGTATGCCAACGAATGATTCGCAACGTAAGGTCGATTTTTGAAAAGGGCACATTTTTTGCCATATTTGCAAAATTTGTCAGGTTTGTAAATTTTATCAAGTTTGTGAATGTTGTCATTTTTTTTTCAAATTTTGTCAACTATGCAAGTTTGGTCCAATTTGTAATTTTTGATGATTTTAACAATCATGTCATTTTTGTAATTATAGACTATTTTGAAATGTTTGTAAATTATGTCAGTTTGGTAAATTTGTTTAATTTTTTTCTATATTGATTCTGTCAATTTTGCATATTTTGAAAACTTTTTCAGTTTTATGATTTATATTCATTTTATCAATCCAGTTTTGTCAATTTTGTAACTGTTATATTTTATGTCAATCCATTCAAAATTGGTCAATTTTGGTCAATTTTTGTCAATTTTTCCCATATTTGCGAAATATGTCAGGCTTGTTAAAACTTGATTAAAGTTTGTGAATGTCTATTTTGTAATTTTTATCAATTTTATCAATTATGTAAATTTGATACACTTTGTAATTTAAGAAAATTTAAACAATTGTCATTTTTGTAGTAATTGACTATTTTGACATTTTTGTCCATTATGTCGGTTTTGTAAATTTGTTTTGAAAATCGTCTAGCGCTGGATTGCATCTGAATTTGTGGATTTTAATCTGAATTCTGAAACTCACTATTGGACCCGATTTTTTTTAGTTGAGTTTAAAATCAGAAATACTTTAAAGTCCAGGGAATTCAACATTTTGAAATTAACACGTCTGTACAAAAAATCACTTTAAACTTTAAAACAGTTGATAAAATTAAATTGGGTGAAACTTTTTGTTGATGCATTTTCTTTTGAACGCGAAATTACGCCTATTTAAAATGGGATTTTTTTATCCGGGTAGGGCCAATAGATAGCGTCGATTTTTGAAATAGGATTTGATTAAATGTTCCGAAGTTTCAAAAGCGTTTTTTTTTCGAGCTAACTGATAGTTTCGCCCTTATGAAATGTTACGCTATGTTTGTTTACATTTGGTGCGTTCGCCCTTTTTCAAACTTACTACAAAATTATCTAACAGATTCACGCTTGCTTCGACGTATCGAAGCCAGCCATCGCTGCAGAAAAATGCGGTGTTGAACCCTACACCCATCGGTTTGATTTGGCAAGTTCGGGGTTGTACCCCTTTATGAAACTCCATATTATCATAATATGGTTTTGAAGCTTCGGCTTCAAATTTTTGAGACCGGTTCGGTTATCACTGAGCTGGTAATAAAGTTAAAATTGTTAGGATACAAAAACTCTTACTCCCTTTTCTACCGCTCGTTTTGTCGTCATGAAGACATCATGAGTGGGAGTGGAGTGCGCCCATCGTATAGCGAATAGCGTGTAGCGAACGCGCCCATCGTGTATATGACGTCATATACACGATAATCTTCATTTTAGTGATTGCTGGTTGTGGCTAGCAAGCCAAATTGACACGTTTTTTGGAGTGATGATTTGATGATAATTACTATGAAAATTTATTTTTCAAACTATTTTGTTTTTTTTTTTCTTTCTTTTATACATTGAAGAGGGAAAAAAATCAAATTTTTCAAGACAAAAATCATTTTTATTGTACTGCCCAGTTTCGCAAAAACGTAGTGACAAAGTTTACAAAAATTCACACCAATACATACAAATACACTGACATCGTCTGAACTCGTCGAGCTGATTCGATAGGTACCTATAAAGGTATATCTAAGACCCATAATTAAGGATCTCACAAATCGACCGATAACTATACCTTTCTGAAAGAAAGGCAAAACCGAGCTTTATTCTTTTTAGCAGGCTCCAGTCCAATTGGAAGGTGTCGGAGAGATAATCAGAAGCTATTTCGTCAAATGAAACAAGTCAAGCTGTAGCTCTATAATTCAGTTGACTACATCGAGTTGAATTCGCTGCTAGATTCTACGGCAGAAAACGCTCATCGTGTCCCGATTGATAGTGATATGTTCTCCCCGAGTCAATAAATTTAAGTAAAAACGCTTTTTAAAATTGATTATAGTGAAAAATTAAAAATAAAATCAAATAATAATCTATCCGACGATGTATAAATTTGTGGGGGTCCGATTAAAAAATTGACCTCTATCCCAGATTTTTCGGTATAAAAGTCTTGCTTAGAAAAAGACATCCAACTTTCTAAACACAATTTTTATTTTATTCTCGTTAATTTAATTACCATTTTCATAAACCATGCTTGGTCTCTAAAACATCTCTGTTCTTCAATATGTTGGAATGATGATAAAGATGCTTTGAATCTGGTCTTTAAGTCAAATTGACACAAACAGCTTTGGAAGGTTAAAAAATCATGCGAGTCAAAATGAAAAAGCAGCCTTTGTATCACAGGTGACTTTTATGGTGCTTTATGTGGCGGATGATGCGACTAGCCGTATAATGCAACAATAAAAATAATCGATTATGGTAAATTTTTCAACCTCTTCTCCGGGTGTAATTGTTTTTGAAAAGTTCTACAAAGCTAAAAACAATAATTTCTACACCCAAAGAAGAGGTTGCAAAATTTCAATGCCGCGAGGCGCTGACTTTATGTCAAAAATGCGTCAAAAAGTGTATTGTACCAAAGATGATATGATTGGATCTGGCAAATTGGTATCGTATCTTTTATTGCGTATGACTTTAAATCCCAGCTGCCTCATCTAATGAAATAGTTCCAAACTAGCATTACGGATCTTAAAAGGTTAAAACATTTTCACACACCCAAATAATTCTCATGAACCCCCTTATGACTGATATTTAACAAGTTTCCCACCCACTGACCAAATTGTTAGAGATACTTGTTCATTCTCAACTGTCTCTTTTTCTCTGATTCTCTCAATTTTCCGTCGCTCTCGGTTGTGAGTTCCTTCCCCCGAAAGTGAGTGCCGGGGAAAATCTCTATCTCTCTCGGGAAAAGCGTTGTCACAAATTGCCGGTCTAGACCGGTCTTTTTCCTCGGAACAAAATTTATGTCGCGAACCCAACAGTAAACTGTTTTCTACAAACTGTACACACCCACAATAATGGCGCTGATGGATGATGGGCAACATTTTTATTCACATTTTGTGGATTCGAAGGAGATATTTTTAGCATTCCCAATGTTTACCCGGCTCGGGAGTGATGCTAGCAGCTAACACAGGAGTGCACTTTTTTGTTTTATTTAAATAAACATATGTGACGCTCAACCGGGGGATCATGGTTTTGAGATCAGTTACCCTTTGCGTGACATCTTCTACCAGATAATTATTTGGGAGCTAGACCAATGAGAGCTCCCGTTGGCTACAATTATCACATGACATGACAGAAAAAGGGGGAACATGCATTTCAAGTTGTTTTGTGAGTGATAAATCTTGTTTTAAATTTCAAATTTGATTTCAATTTATCTACTTTTTTTCACACTTATGATTTTTCAATCATCACTAATTCAGGAGTGAATATGAAATTTAGATTTACATATGTCTTTTTAAGGTTAAGGATGAGAATAGTTTTAGCGCAACATTTCATAAGGGCGAAACTAGCAGCGAAACGGGGAAAACTTTTTTCACTATATTACAGATATTTTCGAGTTCTGCCTTTTTTTGTTTTCGATTCCATTTACGCCTGCAAGTTTCGTTCAATTGATCGGCAGTTTTTGTTTTGGGTTTGAAGTTACGCCCTTCGTCCTCCACGAAAACACTAATTAGGCCGTTCTGTCACACACGGTCAACTCAGTTACGCCTGTTGGCGCTACACGAATAGAAAAATTAACCTCATTTTTTAATAGGCGTAACTTCACGTTCCAACGAAAATGCATCAACGGGAACGTTCGCCCAATTGAATTTTATCAATTGTTTGAGAGTTTTAAGTGATTTAAAGATGAAACCGTGTTTATTAGGTGGTAAAGTGCAATCGCGTACATCCGGAATGACCTTAAAACTTGATTTGTTTACATTTGGCAGTTTCACCCTGAAAGGTTACACTACAGTTATCAAAATTCATAGTCATAGCTCTGAATCAGAATGATTCTGTCGAATTTCAAGTAACTATAAATTATAATGAACAATATTACCCCAACTGAAAATTTAAGTAAGAATGGCCGCAGCCCGTGGCGTAGAGGATAGCCTTCAAGTCTTCTAAGCCAACGGACATGAGATCGAATTAGGTCACGGCAAACATACATTTTCTGTGGGTTGATGGCGTTAGCATTTGTAAGAAACTAGCCATCATAAACATCAACATCAAGTTTCATTGAGATTGATTCATCAGTGACTGTACCTACATATGTGTTTGTGTCCGTTAAAAAATAACCGAATGACAAAATTAGCAAAAATTAAAATATTGACAAAAAATTTCGAAAAAAATTATCATGCTATAATTTTTAAAGAAGGTATTCGAAAAACACTTTGCTTAGTGAATCAGTTTTGAATGCATGGATGGAAATAGATGAAATTTTAAGTGAACTAACTAATAATGTAATGCTGTGAAGAATTTTGTGCCGATCTGTCAAGTTGTTTTTGAGTTGGCCTGCGTCTCATAATATATATGTTCATTTATCAAATTTTTTGAGAAGGATCATGAAATACTTGAATCCATCATGTAGGATGTGAGAGGTTAAATTAAACGTAATCGGAACCATTCTATTGGAGAAGTTGTAAAGAATGTCTATTTTTCTATCTAATTCGCTCAGCAGGAAAAAAAGGACTAAACTTAGTGTCAAATAGATTAAAAAAAATGTCTAGCGATCAAATAAACAAAATACGGTGGCCAAATCGTGTGCAAAATGGTAAAACGGCTAGAGTTGGGTGAGATGTTGAAAAAATCGGCAAAATTAATTGAAACGAACTTTCTAGCGGGCACCTGACAGATGTTCAGTCATAATAAATCCACAAAGTTGATATCCTGTTTTGGTTGGATCTAGTGTCGTGCCATTCTGTGATGGAGTGATAAATAGTCAACAATGTTGTTGTCTTGCAGAAGATAGACAACCTTCTAAACTTGTTATGAATTCGAAAAAAAAATAAAAAAATGTGTTGTTTTGAAGTTTTTGAAGTTCCAGTTAATCTGTATTGGTTCTGAAAATTTTATAATTGCTATTTATTATAAAACTCCAAAAACTTATTGCACGGAACTTTTGGTTGAGTATTTTGGAAAATTTGCTTTGTGCTATGAGCACTCTTTTTTGCTTGGATATTTTAACACCGATCTTTTGAAACAATCATCTTCTTATCGATTTATTGATACAATATCGCCATTATCAATTATCTTTTCCATTCTACTGGTTGCTCACTGCTTGACAAGCACAACAGAACACCAAATTTTGAAATGAAAAGCATCTATTTGGATGCATTTCAATCAATTGTAATATGTATCTTTCTAAACAAAAGTCTCCAAAACACCTAAAATTCACCAAAATTTAAAAGAAAAAGACAAGTTAGTGATTCAATTGAGACATCGAATTTTTTTTTAAACGAACACACACATATAGGATCTCAGTGAAACTTCATGTTTCGTTGAAGAGATCTAAATTCTACTTAAGACTAAAGCGTACATCTTTCAAGGATATAATGGCTAGCATCTTACTTATGCTAACACCACCAACCCACAGAAAGAGTACTATGTATGCCGTGACCGAGACTCGATATCATGACCTCTGGCTTAGAAGACTTGAAAACTAGAAAATTGAGCCTTAAAGTATGCAATGAATATAGAATAGTAGACAAACTTTTAGAATTCTCTTTGTCTGATACTTACAAAAAGTGTTAAATGTGAACTAATATGGCCAAAAATAGTCAACAGCCTTTTATCTTTGGATTTTGCTAGATTTGTGCCTAGGGTCAGGACACCCTGAATCAAGGATTGTTGGATTGTCGAATAAATGATTTCCAGCTCTTTTGGGTTTTCCTGGTTTTTTCTAGATCCTGCCAAACATTTTTGTCTATGAGCTTCATGGACGCTACATCAAAAACCACTTGACAGATTATCACCAAATTTAGCACACGTACACATTACATTGCTAGATAGCTTCACTGAAAATCAACTTCCATCCATGCGTTCAAAAGCTATTCGCAAAACAAAGTGTTGCATTTTTTTCGAATACACTCTTTACTGTCATCAATATTTTCTTAATAAGTACCTATAAGTGTAAAATGGCTTTGAAAAATTGTAACAAGCCATCGAGTGATAGAGTTTCAAACTTTGAATGAGATTTTCATTGTATTTTATTTTTAACTATTTTTTGGACCTTCCTAGGGGAAAATTAATAATCCCCCGGATTTCGAAAAGTCCAAGAGTGTCCTGCGATTTTGAGTCATATGGCATCAAAATTAAAATTTCTATTTTTTCCGAATTAGTTTGGAAGGAGAACTTAGGAGATTTTTGAGAGTAGAAAAATCTAAACTTTGAGCGCTTTGAAACACCTCTAAATCAACTCTGATTGAGATGAAAATTAGCTTTTTGGCTAATTAAGAAAATGCATATGGTCGATTTTTTTTAATAAGATGTTCAAATATTTTTCCTTTTTTTCTTCACCTCCCAAAGAAATATTTTATTTATCAATATCATCATTATCTGCTTACAAAAAGTTCAAGAAATAATGTTGTGGAAATGTTTAAAAAATATACTGCTTCTCACGATCCACAACGATGCAGTCAACGTTATCAACTCTTTCATTTGCACAAAAATAAACATTTTCATCGATCAATCCAGACATATATGCCATATCGGCCAAAACAAGTCAATAACTTCTCGACTTCCTGCCATATATAAATTCATAACTAGTTGAAACGTAACACAAAACAGTTACGTAAGGGCAATTGAATCAAACCCTCGTCGATGGCCCAGCAGCTAGGTCAACCGAGTACTTACAGACACCTTGAAGAATACCGTCTCTCTATATCGGAAGACCGAACCGGACCGATAAAATAAACGCTCATCAAACGGTTTAATCACATTCCACATAAATATAAGTGCAACTACTAGCGTCGTCGTCCAATTGACCGGCAAACCCACTGATCTAAAAGTCGCTAGTTTTTTTGTATCGTTCAATTCCGTTGGACCGACAGCTATTCTCATCGAATGCCCGGTTGATTTTCAGAGAGCTGTAATTGCATTTCACCAGCCAGCAAAGAAGGAAGCAAAGCAAGGAATGTGGATCAAGCTCGATCATCGCATCGGTCAGAATCAGCGACAAAATTGGAATCAGCTGTCTGGTCGTCAATTAGTGGGCCACTCGTAAGAGTTTATGGGTTCAATTACAAAACGGGTGGAACTGCAGCAGTAATCCGCCCATTAGGATGCAGTCTGTGATCTCTGCTTCCTCGATCTATGCATTTGTCCATTCATGGAGAACTACAGAAAGAAGCAAGCTCGTTGAGATCTGGTGGAAACGATTTGCTCCATAGAGATGTTCATTTTGTCGTTCTCAATGACAAATGAAAATAGACTTGTGTTCTATTTGGGATAGTGGGAAAGCAAAATGCTCCAGCATTTTTATTAAATTTGATTGTTTGTTCGATTGAGTAATATTAAGAGAGATTAATCATCTCTCTTTTCGGATGAAATTCGTCGGATGAACGCTTCCTTGAACTGGAACTAATTTGAAGCGTCACGAAAACATCATTATTCCATGTTTTTAGATCGTCTTGAAGCTCTGCGACGATTACCCGAGTACCGTAATCCGGGGTAATATTGATCACTTTTTTCAATATATTTCGATTATTTTTTCTCTGAAGTAGAATGTGGCATGTTTTATATTTTTAAAACCAGTACTGGAGTCCTATGAATGTAAAACATGGATGCAGAAACCTAATAGACTACTTTAAATTTGATTAAAGAATCGTTCTCGTCTCTGTTCAGAATATGATGCTTAGGGGTGACATTGATCAGTCTCTATTCTGACGGTTTTAGCGAATTTTCTCGATCATAAAGGATACAAAACACCTCCATTATATTTATATATGCTAATTTATCAAATTTATCTTGGTTTTTAGCGTTTTATTTTAAAACTATTTATAATCGAAAAAATAACTAAGATGCTGCCTACATTTAGGGGCAAAAATTTTGATAATTGCTAAAAAGTTTGAGCTTCAAAATACAAATGAAATTTTTCATTCACACATTCCCCTAGGCCCTCCCATTATTTCCATTCCAATTTTTTTTTTTTTTCAAAGTTAACGATTCGATAGGGTTTCTATCCATTTATTCAATTCGGGCTTACTCTTGGAAAATGTCCTTATTTTTTAAATATCAAAAATTTATCATTAAATGACTATAAAAATAGCACTATAACTGTTTATATACAAAGAAAAAAAGTTGATCTTTCACATTTAACAACCCGTTTGCTTCTAAATGCTTTTTGATATCATCAGGAGAGCTGTTTTTTTGCAAGCCTTGGAAAAAGTAAATATTTTAAGATTGAGAAATTTGATTTTTACTAACAGAAAAAAAATTTCAAATTCAAACCAAATTTTGCCTATTTGATACTTAACCAATAGGTTTTCAAACCCAGAAAACAGTTTTCAAAAATTTAAACTACAGACTGAGTTATTGATGATAATGTGGAAAAGTTTATTGTTGGTCAAATTTACCCCGGTGATCAAAGTTACCCCGTTTTACGGTACCTCGAAGAAGGCATAGTTCTATTTGGGAGCAGACATGGAACGATGGGAAAAATGTAAAAAAAATCTTTTTTCTTTTAATAAAGAATGCCACTTGCGTTTCACTTGAATAAATTCTCCTTGGGAATAGTTTTGTAGTTCCTATAGTATTAATTTTTTCAGAAAAAAAAGAAATCTCCTTATCATCTTTACAGAAACAATGAAAAACCCAACTAGTTTCTCAAGTGACGAAAATATTATAATTTTTTAGCACCGGAAAATAAGTTCTTATGATCATTTAACCATCTTGATCTATACACGCAAAATAATTTACACTTATCTGCTATGTGAAGAACTACATAATTTTTATCCAATTGATTTTCACGTAACTTGTACGAATTAAAATAAGTAAACGCTCCCCTAATAGGAATTTTGGCTTCATGAACATCAAATTACGTGATTTCTAGTGTGTTCGACGTGATATGAGGATTAAAGCTACCTGAAGTGTTTTTAGTAACGAAATTAAATTTAGATCTTTTCTCTCTTTTTTTGTCTTTACCTTTGGTAATAAAATGAAAATAATCTAAATTTCATCGTAAATAAGATTTGTTTCCACTATTGTTAAGCACACTATCACAACACTCCACTTATTTATAATTAAAAAAAAAACAATTCCGTGACCTCTTGTCTACGAGTTGGTCTGTGGAATCTTGCAAAAATAGAAAAATATTTAATAATAAAAATGGAATCGTCAAAACGATGAATAATTTACCTTGCTAGGACTAGAAAATAAGCAGCTGTGTCAGCGGTTGTGAACAACAAACTTCCATCTGGGGCCACTTGACTGCATTTATCTCCGACACCTCCAAAATCTTCCTGATCCTGAATCGTCTTCCCGTTTTTCCTCGTGATGCTCCGAAGCTGAAAACAAACAAAACATTGATTCTGAACTACTCTCACTGCCCTACTCTCATAACAGTCCCATATGCAAAAAAAAGCAAGCGAGAAAATCAGCTTTTTCTGTTTTGGAATATATTTTCAAATTGTGACCACAACTTTCATCATAAACGAAAATCTTTTGATGGTATGTGTTCTAGGTTGTCATAATAAATCGCAAGACCTGAAATTTTCGAAATTTGGCCATTGGTAAGGCCGGGAGCACCATTTTCATTCGTTATGGGACTGTTATGCGAGCATATTTAAGACCCCCTTCAAATCTACTCGCATAACAGTCCCATACAGAATATGTTTTGCTCACCAAACTACTTCCTACACCCAAAATAATATAGAAATTAAATATACGGGATTTTTCACGTAAACTAAGCTTTTGTGGCATCACATCGATTCCACGGGAGCCTTGTAGTAATTACTGGACTTACATATTATAGACACATGAATTTCACGTAAAGTCGAAGTGGATGGACTCAAATCCGTTTTTGCAATTTTTTCAAGCGTGCGGTAGAAAATTCTTATTGGAAAAATTACTTGTTGTCAATAAGTTTACGTGATTTTATGCTGTAAAAACTGCGACAACTCAAGAGCATTCAGCGTCGGAAGACGAAAAGTAGACCACACTGGATATCTTTCGGAACCCATAGAGGTAAGTGTATTTGATTTACCTGAAATATTTTTTAATTTAAGTTATGGTCTGTGTTTGTTTCCAGCTTCGGAGAAAGCTTCTAGAAGTATGCATGGTCATGTTGACTCATGCTTAAGTGGTACTTCCTGGGATGGATGTACATCTGATTTATGGCACAAGGAACAAGCTTTCTACGGACAAGGTAAATTGTTTATCATTGAGATATTAAATTTTAATTAATTAATATTTTTTAAATTTTTACAGGATCCAAAAAACAAAGTTGATGCGTTGTTGGGCCACCCGGAATCCAGATTGATTTTCATTTAATTGACGGTGTATGATGTAGTGATAGTGAATGATATAGTGGAAGTGTTTTATTTGAAAATAAATTAAAATTTTAAATAACTTTTGGTATTTTTATTTAAATTTGAAAAAACAACAAAAAGGGAGAGAATAATTAAAATCAATTAACATTTCACAGAGCTTTTATCATCACATCGTGTTGGACTGACTAGAAATTCACGTAATTTGCAGATGATTTTCACCAAGCATCAATTCCTATAGGGGTGCGTTTACATATTCCTTTCGTAGAATTTACGTGAAAATCATTTGGATAAAAATTATGTAGTTTTTCACGTAGCCGCTACGTGGAGATTATTTTGGGTGTAAGACTTAAATTCGATAATTTTTGAAAAAGAAACATACTTTTGGAAAAATATCGTGAATTCTTTATTGTAATTTGAACCTTTTTGCGATTTTTGATTGCTTCTGATAGTTTTTCGCTCAAGAAGAAATTCCTTCCTTCTTAGTGACCTGGCTTCGAAACTATGTGCATAATTTTTTTTTTTTTAAACAAAAAATCAAGTAATCTGACTGACAACCTTTTCCCTACAAGGATTCACTACCACAAGCTTGGGAGAATAGCACAAAACGCATTTCAATCTTTCCACTTCGAATTTACGTGAAATTCATGTGTCTGTTATATGGAAGCTCACGTAGAATCGATGTGATGCAGCGAAAGCTGAGTTTACGTGAAAAATTCCGTGTATTTAATTTCTAGATTATTTTGCGTGTAAGATACGCACTGCAACCTGATGTACATATTGCTCCTCAATTTTCACCATCATTTAATTTTTGATTTTTCACTATAATCAATTATCAAACACGTTTTTACTTAAACTTGTTAACCCGGGGTGTATAAAGCACGATTGATTGGGGCACTATGAGCATTTTCTGCCGCAGAATCTAGAAGCGAATTCAACTCGATGAAGTCAACTTAGGTAAACATAAAATCTTCACTCAAATCACGATCTTACAGCGAAAAAAGAAGAACTTCATACTGATTTGATAAAAATACTATTCGAACAAAATATTACCATGAAATATGGCCATCTGGCATTCCAAATTATGTTTCATGCAAAAGAACTAGTGATGTTTAAAATTTCACCAAAATTTCAGCCTTGACGTATGCTTCACGTCCGTTTCTACCATTTTCAATTAAATAATATCAAAATATTGCAAATGTAAATGAAATATAGCTAAAAACATAAATATGCGCATTTAGCCCGCCGGTTTCGGAAATAGGCTATTTTGACTTCTTTTATTATAACATTATTTTCACAAAAGCTACATTTTAACAGAAAAATTGCTCTAACGTATATATCCGCTCATTTGCATATAGTTTTCAGAATCCTATCTATTGGAATATGGAAGAAAATCAGTGCTTTCTATAATATGCGCGTATAGCCCGCCTCTCCCCTAATTATAGAGCTACAGCTTGACTTGTTTAATCTGACGATTCAGCCTATTGGTTAGGTGTCGGACCTCTCCGACATCAGTAGACTCGAGTTCGATTCCTGGTCGTGGCGATTTTTTTTTTTCATTTATCACTCATGCTCGATTTTTTTTATTGTTGCATTATACGGATAATAGCATAATCCTCCAAAGAAAGCACCAGAAACATAATGTATGAGTGTGTGTATTGTTTGTATTCTACTAACAAACATACATTATTTTGTTATTGCTTTGTTTGATGTATCTACGACTCACCGTATAGCGCAAAATGCATCGATCAAGCTGTCAAGCTGTAGCTCTTTAATTCAGTTGACTTCATCGAATTGAATTCGCTGCTAGATTCTACGTCAGAAAATGCTCATCGTGCCCCGATTAATGGTGCTCATACTGCCCCTATGGGGGTTCTCATTATGGCCCTACAGTGACTGATTTTCAGATTTTGGCAAAAAAAATTAAAATGCATTTTAAACGTTTTTATATAATTTTTCAAGTTTTAGCCAGTTAGGAAATATACTTCTTTAGTGTTCGAACACGAAACAACGGAGAAACTCACAAATTACAGCTGTTTTCTATGGTTAGATTAGCGCCCTTCTCAAGGAGGCCATCATGCCCTTATCTCCCCTACTGTTCAATTTGTAACTCAACTTTTCACTGATTGTAGGTGTCTAAATTTGTGCAGCAATCCGTACATTTCAAATCGTATGGATTCGAGAGGATCCAATTTTTTTTTTTGTTTATGTTGTCTTTCAAAATTACGAAAACTTTTGACTTATAATTCACATCCGAGAAATCTACAACCATAGAAGAGGTTGCAAAATCCAATGCCTATTTGGCAAAATGATGCATGACCACTACATTCAAGCGAAACAAAAAAAAACATTTTTGAGATTTTCAATCTATTGGATAATTCATCACGAAAAAAATATAGTATAAATCGAACTCATCGGATTTTCATCCTGTTTGATAATTCATCCCGAAAAAAAATTATAGGGAGAATCGAACTCACTGCAACATCTCATTTCGGCTTGTCAGTCCGATATCAGATGGTTCACTGAGTCAGTTAGCAAACAAAAGTTCATTGTCATAATCCTTCTGCCACCGCCCGATTACAAAAAACGCACTGCATTGGCCGGTGGTTTTTGTTTTATCCTCCTTTGTCTTTGATGGGAAAGGGAAGAGAAGGGGAGCGGAATGGGGTGGTTAAGGGAAACTAGAATCTGTTTTCTATTGCAGGCCGGTTTTCTCATGCCGTTTTAGATACACAGCGATTGCTATAGGGGAACATGCCCTATTATGCGCCACCTAAGCGAATCGCTGATTTTCTACGTATTCCACGTACAAATTGTATTGAAAATGGGTGCAATCGTTGGAGAAAAGTGTTTTCTACAAATGCCTATGATATTTTATTACTCAAATTGCTAAAGTTGCTTCAAAAACTTGATTTTTAAAAACCATATTCAAAGCCACAGAACAAAACTGTGTTGCAAATACGCGCCGCTGTGTATTCAATATGCGCCTAGCAGCCGAACACACCCGAGAGCAGCCGAAGACCAAAAACACACCAATACTTACAGACACTTTGACTGAAAAGAAAATCAAAATGGACTAATCAAAATTTTGAAAAAAATGAAAAGTAGATTTTTTGGGCTGAATTAACGCTCAAAATATGGCTTTAGACTTTTTGTTCATTTTCAATGAAAATTGGCCTTTTTGAAAAATTTATGCTATTTTCAGCCTACTACGATTGGCGCGTTATAACGAGCGCATGGGCCGTGATAGAACATACCCATAAAAAGCATACCTTTGTGAGTTTAGTATGATTTTTTAGCATAAAATCATAGTTTAGATTCTCCTCTATCGATGTGTCAGAAAATATTGTCTTATTCGTTTTTCTCTGCCTGGTGACACCTTATTGAAAGTGTTTTAAAATTTAGATCAAAATGACAAAAAACCTAAATTGTGAAATTATCACGACACAGGGGCATTTTAAGGAAAAAATCATACTTGCCATGACCAATCACAGCATTTAGAACAAATTGGTAATATTTTGCAGGCTTCAAATGTTTCAGATTCTTCAAAACAAAGGTGGCGCGTATTAGCCACATGGGGCGTTATATGAACTTTTCCCCTATCTTTCGACAATATCCTTGGTTCCATCCTGCTTTGTATTGTGATATTTAGGATATGTGATATGTTTTATTTGATTTCTTTCAGACATATGCAATGTGGTTGTGCTGGGAGGACAATGCCAGTTATTAGAAAGCTTGTTAATGCCGGTCCGGCATAGAATCTTATACCGATAATTCCACCTCCAAAGTAGTTCATTATTGGATTAGGGTCTGATTTGTGGGTGTAGGGAATTATTCGCAGGTGTCTAAATTTGTACAGCAATCCGTCCATTTCAAATCGTATGGATTCGAGAGGCTCCAATTCATTTTTTTTATTTACATTGTCTTTCAGAATTACGAATTTGACTTATATTTCACATCCGAGAAATCAAGTTACAAATATCACGATTTCTAAAATATTTTTATTTTCGATTCTATTAACATTTATGAATTTTCTATTACTAGAAACACAATTTAATCGACTGCATTAAACTGCAACAAGAAAGAAGAAAGAATTGTAAAAAAATGTCTACTATCACCAAACCAAAATATTTGTTGAAACTATGTTAAAGTCAAAGTGTTAAGTGTTTTGAAAACTTAAAAAACAACAAAACGGCAAAAAGTGCTTGTCTCATGTAGCTAACAGGTTACAGTGAACAACGGGTTAAAATGTCATTATCTCACCGCGCTTCCGTTCGTTGAAATTTAGTCTACCACGTTTGTTGATGTTGATACATACCTACTAGGGACGGCATGTTTCAACCGGCCGACCGTAACCTAATATTCTGCTGCCCGGATCGGGTTATGCTTTTACTTTTTTTTAGTGCTCTTGCTTGCTGTTGTCTTTTTTGCCATTTTTTTGCTGCAATTGTGCAATTTATTTAGTCCCATCACGATGGCGAAGAAAACATTGGGCTCGTGTGGGCGTGTAATTTGATAAACGGCGTGTCGCAAATTGGATCAGCACCAAGCCAACAACCCTAGCCAATATTGAAGAGGGTAGAGATATTTAGGGGGAAACACTTGTTGAAGAAGATGTTGGATAATTGTACGGAAAGACGGCTTAACTGGCAGAGTCAGAGTGCTCTCAATTGTTATGACGTAGATTATCAGAATGTAGTGTTCCGGTAGTTGAACTGCATAGCAGGGTTTTATACTGCAATGGTCATGGCACGAGATCAGAACGTCTCAATTATGGATCGTACTTATCTCTGGTGAGTTACGATGCTTGGAGTCACGTTTCAGACATTGCATAGTGGGTGAATTTAAACTACATTCATATGACCTAACCTTGTACCTACATTTTTTGTCCAACCTTTGGTAATAAACCTTTGCAAAATCCCATAACTGAATCTCCTGAAACTGTTTTAGGATTACCCTAGTAAAATATAAACGAATGAATCCAATACAGTTTAATCAAAGTAGATAAGAACTACTTTTGCGTTATACGTTTAGAAGTTTACGTGTTTTGAGATTTTCTAGTTATTTTTTGAAAAGTTGAGGAGTAATTTTAAATAGAAGCTAACTCCAAAAACATTCCATTCCTTGGTTGCTCAAAAAAAACCTGGAAAGGTTGTTTTTAACTAATTTTTGTAAAAATAACATCAGATCCTCAATGCATTTTTTAAGTTTTTTAGACATAAATAAAAAATTTTGATGTTCCCAATTTCTAAGCATTTTGTGTGTTATAAATTTGCTAGAATATTTTTAACTGCTACTTTTATCAGGAACCATAATTTAATAACAAGTACATACTCTTCATTTTGAATGCTATCAATTTCAGTAGAATTGTAAAGCAACATTGTTGCTAAAACAGCCTTTAGCTATCAGAGTTATTAACCAGACCGTAAACGAGCTGTAGGTTAGTTCAGTCAGGCTCAAGAGCGTAATCAATCAATTCGTTCCGTTTCATTGATGAAACTTATTCAAATAAGAGTTGGATAAAACCAGTTTAGCACTGCAGCTATACTTATGTTGGCAACGATTTTTTCCCGAAAATTGAACAGTAGAAACAAAATTACATACATATTTAAAACAATTTGCTTATCATACTTCGAAACTCATCGATAGCTGGCGAAGGGTAGCTCGAAAAATGTAAATGTCAATTTGCCTAATCAATTGATCATTCAATTTCTCACATTTCATACGCATCACTTCAGAAGTAGGAAGCACAAATAAATACCACGTGTTAAGCAATGCACAAAATATTGGTTTTCCTAATTGCCACTTTACCCGTTCCCTGGAGCCGAGCCGAGGTTCAACATTTTTCGGTACATTGAGCTTCAAAAGTGTGTGCAAATTTCGTATCAACTTGGCCTGATCGTTACACGTGGCTTCACTTCCCAAAACCCTGAGGCTCCAAAAAGATGTTGATGCTAACGATGGTGAAAAAATTACAACTACCGAAAAAGAAGAAAAGCAAATTGGGCAACGGCGCTTGCTGGTCAAATAAAATTTGGGGCTGTGAAAATCAAGTGAAAGTGATTCAATAATAAATATCCACGCAAATCTCGGTGTGCATTGTGAGAGGAAATTAGTTTTTCGGAATCGATTTCGTAATGATACCAATCCAATTCAATCCAATACGATATGTGATGGTGGCCAATCTTAGTGAAATTAGTTTACGCCCCAAGCCGCTCGCAGCGTGCGTGTGCATTTAAATAACCGATGGTTTTGGTTGTTTTTTATTGCAGAAAGCATCGAACTACGTAGATATCTATCATTTTAATAACAGATAATAGTGAAATCAGTGCATTAGAGTGTTTGTATTATAGAAGAAAAAAAATTATGGCAGCGCCTCCAGCACCGGTAAAAAAGGTTCCCATTCATCTACAGGTGAGTTTGATTTTATTGATATCTGCATATTGATGATTCTATTAGTTACTATCTACATAACATAACTACCTAAAGAAGTAAAGTGACAGTTTTATAAATTGAGATTTTTCCCAGAGACCCCATATGAATTCATTTTTCCATTTCTTTTTCCCAAAAGAAAGTTTCTTTTTAAAGAGTCACGTACCCCGTTAGAGCAAGTTCACTGGTTTTGGAAAAAAAGTGGTAGAAATTTCGTCCCTTTTTGCACATTTTGAAAATTTTGCCATGCAAAAAAGTTTTCAAGATCTGTCGCCTTCAAGTTTTCTTACAACACGTGTTGTATTTCCGCATGCTGTGATGCAATAACAGCAATATTTCTATCACATATGGCTAAAATAGAAACAGTGCTGTAAAAAATACAACACCCAGAGATCTTGAAAACATTTTTGCATGGTAAAATTTTCAAAATGTCAAAATTTCTACCACTTTTTCCCAACACCAGTGAACTTGCTCTTATAGATTAAATAGTGAGTGGCTTAACGCCAATTCCATGTTGAACGAAAGAAATATGACACCACTTATTCCATAATAGAACCCAAACATGGTTCTAGCTTCCGTCATATTTTCTCGAACGACTGTCCATTTCCGTATCTATACTGTCTATGACTTACCATAGTTCTTACAGGTTGGTGGAACTGGACAGAAAAATATGTAGATGCAAACGTCTACCAGCAAACAGTTTACCATCATAGTGAAGCGCTAAGTGCATAGGTAAATGATTACCTTTTTTCTCTTTTTTAACTTGTCTAGGTATCCGTACAACTGGCTTGACGCAACATGTCGCTGTTTCCTATAATAAACTTTTCGATTACCTATGCTGATTATGGAAGTTGGAAGCGCTCACTGTTCTTCTGTATGAAATTTGTCTATTTATGGAATAGTAGATACAAACGGAAATACATTCAGCACCCAAGTCAAGTGCTTGGTACCTACCTGTTGGTGGAAACCCAACTATTTTTTTATTGCAGAATGCGCCACTTATCAAGATAGGTCTTGCACGAAGGTAGTTAAAACTTTTTTCGCTGGTAAAATAAAAACAAAATGTTGAAAATACACACACATTAGAACCACTTCCATGAGTACTAGCATGGAGAAAGTGATTGGTAATTTTAACCAAAACAATCTAGACTTGAGGGGACATCGTAAATGTTTCCTTTAAAAATCCTTCAAAGAATGCTCGTTATGAATCAATGAGCAATCATAAGATAAATATGTGATTGAAGCATAGCAGAGTGCTTGTGTAATGTCTTCAAATATCAATAAAAGTACAGGTTAACGATAAAGCTAAATGAACACCGTCAATTTTTATATGTTGCTTTCTCGTTTTTTTTGTATCCGTTGCTTGTAAGACTTTTTTAAGCCGTAGTTTTAAGTCTATTATTGGCAGCAACTCTTTATTTAAGGTATGTACATCAATATCAATGTGAGTACAAACTTCCAGAAGTGGCAGCTAGCATACTTTAAATGCTAAAACCGTCAACCTCCAGAAGAAGAACAATGCATGCCATAACTGAGATTCGATCTCATGACCTCTGGCTTAGAAGACTTACGCTCTCACCTCTTAAAAAAGGCCCCTGGCTGAATGTAAAAGCAATAAAATCAGGCATCTTCATAAAATCAGGCTTATTAATAAAGGATGCCGGGTAAATTGGAAGACTCGGAGCTTGCAGGGTACATCTTTAAGGAGTGTTCATTTTATAAAACGGACACTTTGTTTTGACGATATTTTATTCATTTATTGGCCAAATTACATAGAGTTTTCTGTAAAACATTGCAAAACTAATCCAGAACAAGAAGAAAGTGAGACATTTTACCAAGAATTTTAAACGATAACGTTGGTGCACTTTTCCTCGAGCTCCCTTCATAAGCCTCTTTACAGTTTCCGGCTTGACTTTTCGGCTGGCTTTTGTCTACACGTCTCTACAACGAAAACTGACTGACTCAGACTGATAGATTTCGCCGCCTCCAAACGAATGGCCGTACGTAGTACCTTTTTCCAGCACCGCCTCCCACACAAGTACACCTGCAGATCACCGTACCAAACGCAATCACAGATCGACCACGTTTTGATTGACAGCCGGCACTTCTCGGACATCATCGACGTCAGATCCTGTCGAGGCGCCAACATCGAGTCAGATCACTATCTGGTGATAGTGAAGATGCGCCCAAAACTCTCCGTAGTGAACAACACACGAAACCGGCGCCCGCCTCGGTTAAATATCGCACGACTGAAGAAACCTGAAGTCGCGGCAGACTACGCGCAATCGGTCGAAGCAGTGCTGCCGGCAGAGGGCGAGCTTTATGAAGCCCCTCTTGAGGACTGTTGGGATACCATCAAGACAGCCATCAACAGTGCTGCGGAGAACGTCATCGGTTATGTGGAGCGAACTCGACGGAACGACTGGTTCGACGAGGAGTGTAGGAGGGTGATGGACGAAGAGAATGCCGCGCGGGCGGCAGTAGTGCGAAGAGGCACCCGTCGAAATGTGGAAAATCACCGACAGCGGAAGAGGCAGCGAGTCCGAATTTTCCAGGAGAAAAAGTGCCGCCTGGAGGAGGAGGAGCTCGAGGAGCTGGAGCAGCTGCATCGTTCCCAAGAAACACGAAAATTCTATCAGAAACTCAACGCATCCCGCAAAGGCTTCGTGCCGCAAGCCGAAATGTGCCGGGATAAGGACGGAGGCATCCTGACGGACAATCGTGAGGTGATCAAAAGGTGGAAGCAGCACTTCGATGAACACCTGAACATACAACCACTTATAAAGAAACTTCAAAGTATTTGTGGTACAGATCTCATAGTAGCCTACGCAGATGACATTAGTGTGGTGTCCACTAGTACGCACAAGATAGACAGAATGAGAGAAGTGTTTGTGAGTTTTCAAAGAATATCCGGAGCAAAACTAAATCTACAAAAACTAAGTGCATTGAGGTTGGTGATACTCGGCGATCATCTATGAACGTACCATGGTTGAACAACGATAACACCATCAAAATTCTGGGAATTATCTACGCAAACTCGATACGACTGATGATAAAGTTGAATTGGAATGAATTGGTTTCGAAACTCCGTCAGCTGATATGGATACACTCCATGCGACTACTCACCTTGAAACAAAAAACTGCACATCTAAACACCTACATGCTGTCCAAAATATGGTATGTCTCGTCAATTCTTCTTCCATCAAACAGACACATAGCTGCATAGGTGTTCCTGCTAGAGTCCCGATACAACAGCTGGCAAGAGACATAACTCAAGGAGGTCTCAAACTTCAACAGTTCAACTGCCGGTATTTAAATGCAAAGCACTCTTCGTAAACCGACATCTTCGAGAAGCCGACTGCATGCCGTACTACCAACGTTTCGTAGACAGTCAGCCAACAGACATTCTTCCAACTGATGTACCCTGCTTGAAGACTATGATGCAAATCCGCTCGCAACTCCCAACTTTAGTATTGGAGAATACCTCATCAGCAAAAATACACAACCACTTTGTGAGTCAAACAGATAGATCTAAGGTTGAGTCACAAAATCCAACATTAAACTGGGAACGTGTATGGAAAAACGTAGCAGATCGAAAATTGTCTCCTGAACAACGCCATCAGCTGTTTTTTATGGTGAATGAGAAACAACCACACCGAAAACTTCTTTTCCATATTCGCAAAGCAGATACAGAGAACTGTCAGCACTGTAACACACACCGGTAGAGACGCTGAAGCCTCGATACAGCACGTGTCCACGTGTAGCAGCGGGATGGCAACTACTTCAACGAAGATTAGGAACGACACTGAATAATCGAACTTTAACATTTGAAGAACTGCTAAGACCAGAGTTGAAAAACATTAGTCAAAGAACACGAGTGTACATCCTTAAAAGTTTTGTTAATTATATAAGGTTTATTAATGCGAGTGATTCAAATCTTGATGTAAGTGCTTTAAATTTTTATCTAGAAACAGATGATACACCATAATGTAAATTGTTGATCAGAAACTTTTGACTAATAAAAAAGTTTAAAAAAAAAAATGAACACCTGAACGGCGCACATGCAGGAGATCAAGACGGTGGGGGAAGGTACATCGCCGGCGTAGCCAACGACGTAGAGGAGCCACACCCAACGATGTGTGAAGTTAAGGAAGCCATTCGCCAGCTGAATAGAAATAAGTCGGCTGGGAAGGATGGCATCTCAGCCGAACTCATCAAAATGGGACCGGACAAGTTGGCCGATTGCCTACACCGGTTGATGGTCCGGATCTGAGACATAGAACAGCTACCGGAGAAGTGGAAGGAGGGGGTAATATGCCCCATCTACAAGAAGGGCGACAAATTTCACTGTCCTCAATGCCGCCTACATAGTGTTGTCCCGAATCCTACTCCGCCGCCTAACGCCACAAGCAAACAGATTCGTGGGAAGTCATCAGGCCGGCTTCATGGAGGGACGGTCAACGACGGACCAGTTATTCACATTACGGCAAATCCTCCAAAAATGCCGGGTACACCAAGTCCCTACGCACCATCTATTCATCGACATCAAAGCCGCATACGACACGATCGAACGTAACGAGCTATGGAAAATCATGGACGAGAACGGCTTTTCCGGGAAGCTGATCAGACGACAATCAAGGCGACGATGGATGGAACGCAGTGCTGTGTGCGGATTTCGGGTGAATTGTCGAGTTCATTCGAATCGCGCAGGGGGCTTCGACAAGGTGATGGTCTATCCTGCATGATGTTCAACGTGGCGCTAGAAGGTGTTATTCGACGAGCGGTGGGCGAAATGCGGGGCACGATTTTCAACAGATCCAGTCAACTTATCTGCTTTGCCGATGACATTGATATAGTCGGCAGATCATCTGCGGCGGTGGAGGAGATCTACCGCAAACTGAAACGCGAAGCAGGAAGGATTGGGTTGATGATTAATACGTCCAAGACGAAGTATATGCTGGCCTGCGGATCCGAGACCGACCGAACCCGCTTGTCCAGTAATAAGAAGGTCACGATCGACGGCGACGAGCTGGAGATAGTCGAAGACTTTGTCTATCTCGGCTCACTGGTGACCGCAGACAATGACACCAGCTGTGAGATCCGGAGGCGAATTATCAGCGGAAGTCGTGCCTACTATGGACTCCACAAGCAACTGCGGTCGAGAAGACTTAGCCCTCGCACGAAGTGTAACCTGTATATGACGCTCATTAGACCGGTTGTTCTCTACGGGCACGAGACATGAATATTGCTCGAGGAGGACCTGCGTACACTCGGGGTATTCGAGCGACGAGTGTTAAGAACCATCTTTGGCGGCGTACAGGAGAACGGAGTGTGGAGGCGAAGGATGAACCACGAGCTCGCACGACTCTACGTCGAACCCAGTATCCAGAAGGTGATGAAGGCTGGCCGGATACGCTGGGCGGGACATGTCGCGGGAATGCCGGACGACTGTCCTGCAAAACAGGTGTTCGCTACGAATCTGGTAGGAACAAGACGAGCGGGGGCGCAACGAGCAAGGTGGTTAGACCAAGTGGAGCGTGATATTGCGAACGTGGGGTGCCCGAGGAATTGGAGAACGGTTGCCATGGACCGAGTGAATTTTAGGAATTATGTTCGTCAAGTTATGTCGTAAGACGGAATACTATGTAAATAAAATAATTGTCTACATTTTCTTGAACTCGTCGATGGACTGTGCTTCTCTACCATCCTCCCGAAGATTTTTTTTTTTTATTGAAAGAAATATGTTTTTTAAAACAAAACACACACATATAGGATCTCAGTGAAACTTCATGTTTCTTTGAAGAGATCTAAATTCTACTTAAGACTAAGCGCGTACATCTTTCAAGGATATAATGGCTAGCATTTTACTAATGCTAACACCACTAACCCACAGAAACAGTACTATGTTTGCCGTGACCAAGACTTGATCTCATGACCTCTGGCTTAGAAGACATGAACGCTATCCTCTAGGCCACGGTCGGCGGCAAATGAGAGTAGCTAAAGCGTAGTGTGCGGAAGCAAGGTCATGCCAGAACAATAGTGGGCTTGTATGATGACGATAAAGAGGAACAAGGCGTTAATCGATGCATTCCTTACGATAATTTTCACCATTGATGGTATCTGTTGTGAAATATGGCGAACTTCTTTCCCCGTATGAGCAGATAGCTTGCCAGACAAGCACTTTTTTGGCAAACTTTTCGATTTCAATGGATCGCTTATCATGAGGTACCTCCTTACCAACAAATGCGTGGAAAAATTGCGGCCCAGGAAAAGCGGCTGTGTCCAGTTTGCAATAAGTTTCATCGTCCATCAAAATGCAACGGTTACTTTGCTTCCTCAAAATCGTATCCAGTCTCCGGCATCGCTGCTTCGCTCGTTCGTGCTGTTCCGCACTCCGTTTAGGATGTCTCTGCTTTCTGTAGGTCTTAATGTGGTTCGATCTATTTATATTTTGAACGGTCTCAACGGAAATTTTCAGTTTCTTGGCAATTCTTCGAACAGAGTTGTGTTTATGTGACCACAAAAATTTAACACATTTCTTATCGATTTGTAGATTCACTGTGCCTCTTCTGGTTTCGGGTCTTGGCAAATCTTCAAGAGTATGGTGCTCTCCAGATTTCCTGGTGATTTGATAAACCGCAGACTTCGGTCGTTCCACAAGCTTTGCAATATTTCTACACAATACAGGGTGGCCAGCGAACCGGGAAAACCGGGAAAACCGGGAAAAAACCGGGAATTTAAAATGAGACCGGGAAAACCGGGGAAAAAACCGGGAATTTCAAATCAAAACCGGGAAAAAAATTTATGGATTAATAAAAACTATGAAATCCTAAAATACATTCATTTCATCATGATTGATCTTTCTCTCAGAAAATTTACAATCTATAATCGTTGATTCCAGGATTATTAACCATTTGGGAAGAGCATGAAAATGTCGGGATTTTTATTAATGAGTAAAATACCGGGAAAAGTCGAGAATATTTGGAAAATCGAGATGTCTTGACCACAAACTTAGCTTATTTCTTTGCTCAAGCATATTGTGCACTGCAGTGAATATAAAAATGTTTTCAAATTAAATAAACGTTTCACAACTGTGAAGTTTTAATACGTTAAATCTTGGTAGTTAATTTTATAGCGTTAATTAATTAAAGATTATTACCATTGTGCACTTTTTTTTGCGAATATCTGGAAAAAATGGAACTTGAAAGCTGAATGAAGAAATATAAAAATTCAATTCAAAATAAAAAAAATTGAATTGTGATGTGAATTCATATGTTGAAATCAGGCAGTCTTCAATTGAATCCACATTTAAAAAACTAAGATTTAAGCTTATCATCTATCTTATAACTGGAATTATACACTAGTCCAGAATTGACGAAGTTCGAATCGGCATCAGGAGCTCATTTTGTTTTTTTTTTCAGAAAAAACACGTTATTCTGAAAAGAAACTTGGAAAAATTAGCAGAAATCTATCAAACACATCAATCACACACTGCGGGAGTTATTTTGAAGAGTCCGACTAAAATATCGGATTATTAAATTTTTATTATTATTTAAATTATTATGATTATTAAAATTGAATTTTTATACAACGTTAATCGAGAGATATGAATTCAGTTATTCAGCCATGAAGTCTTACCTCGGTCGACAAATTTACTGAAAAGCTATTTTTACAAAAATCTGATGATCAATGGTAGTTTTAAAATAGATTGAACAATGAGAATATTTTTTGACGTGACTTTTCTTATTTTCAGCTGTTTCAATTTAGTTTACATTACCTCAATAATAAAAAATAATCATAACCATACTTAAAATTTTCATTTGATTAATAAAACATAAAAAAAAATTAAAAAAAAACAAATATTTTGTTTGCGTCGAAAAACTGTCGAACACGTAAGTTCAAAAATCAAATTTCTGACAAACGATATGACCTCGAAGAACTTATTTTTATTGGTTGCGAAAATATTTTCTTTTAATATTTAGCTCAATTTTAACTTTTGAAAATCGGGAATTGTCCCATGCGGGAAAAATGCTAGAAAAAAGATGCCACCATTTTATTTGATTTATTGATAAATTCACAGAAGACGGAAGATGTAACAAGAGAACAAGTTTTTGTGTGATTCTTGTTTAGATTAAATAAAAAATCGAATAAAAACATCCGTTTTTGAGATAGGACATATTATCTAGAACTCAGCGCATTCTAATAAAAATGTTAAAGGTATCTGATTGATTCAGTATTCAATATGAGAACCGAAATAAAATTTCAGATAGCTTATCATGAATAAGGTTCATCTGAATCTGTTTTAAGAGCTTTAGAAGAAAAAATATCAGAATGTCAGTCAGTAGATTTCAATTAGATTTCAATAGAAAAAAATTGAATTTCAACTTGAAATTTTAAAAGTATTATATGGCATCATATCAAAACTATGATTTATCTATGCGAATAATAAAAATACAGCAGTTTCTCTTATAAAAAACGAAGATGGTATAAAAGACTAAAAAGAAAGTAACAATTTTCGGTTAAGGTTCGGACAACTAGATTTTTTTTTTACCATATTACAATCATCATCATTCGAATAACTTTTGAGTTTCAAGATGGAACTAAGTCCTCTCACACTTTTACATTCAACTTGCATAAAGATATCTTCAGTTTTGGTCAAATGGACATATTTATTTGCGCATTTTGAAACGAGGAAAACCATAAAATTTCATTCGGGAAAACCGGGAAAAAACCAGGAATTTGAAAACGGAAACTCGCTGGCCACCCTGCACAATAATCCATCTGAGCAGTACTTTTGAATTATAAAAACACAAATTTGAAATAGGTAAAAACTGGTTGTAGATATAGCAACGAATTGGACACACAAAAATCTGGACTGCGTAAATAATAACGACCGTCAAATAAAATTAGATGCAGCCATAATTCATGCTATAAAAGAATTCGGTATCGAATTTTGAATACGGCGAATGCGCCAACATCACTGTTTCGAGAAAAACGCGTTCAAAGTTGGACAGCTCCATAAGCTCTCAGCAAAAATATTTATTTTGTTTTCTAAATTTCTCAAAAACTAAATATCATTCAGATAACTTTTTACTATCAAAATGTATCTCTAAACGTACTTTTCAGCCCAACTGATAACTCCAATTGTTTACATTTGACGTATTCGCCCTTTTCAAAATTCACTACCGAATTGATATTTTTTTGTTGTTTTTGGAAGTTTTAATTAACTATACTTGTATTTTCCAGCATTAAAAACACAATTTTCATAACATAAAGGTTTCGTAAAAATCTTTTTTGGTTTAAATTTACGTCTTTAATATTCAATATGACCACTAATTTTTATTCTATCTATTATTATCAAACCGTTTAATTGTCGAACCATGAGACTATTTTCAAACATTTTTTTTAACCTTCCAAAGCCGTTCGCTAAATATCCGTTTCAGGAAAATTTGAGTTGTAGTTTGATTTCGTTCTCCTGGCTGTAAATGTTAACCGATTTTGATGATATTATATTCATTTTGTAGGTAATTTATTCTAATTATTCAACATACCAAAATTAAGTCAATATGTATTACCAAATTATCAGAAACTGGTTTAGAAAGTAAAAAGTTAGAAAAATCAATTTTAGTTTTAAAATTCTCATAACATCTGACAGCTTTTCTGTTTCATTGATGTTTGAAATCATCAAAAATCCATCTATTCGACAATGTATAGATATGTTGGGGTCCAATGAAAGTTTTGACTGCTTTCTCAGATCTTCCGGTAGAAAAAAATCTTATTTAAAAAAAGGACATCCAATGTTGGCTTTGCTGAGCTGTTTTTCATTTCCCAATGAACCGATATTGAAAACTCAAATTTTAATTTTTTTGTCGTTAACTTGATCATTATTTTTATAGAACATACTTGGTCTGTCAAAACTTCCAGTTCTTCAGTTTATTGGAATGATGATAAAGATGTTTGAAATGTGGGCTTCGGGTCATATTGCCCCGAACAGCTTTGGAGGGTTAAACAGACTCACATAGTGCAAAAGTTTTAAACATGAAAGTGTTGATAAAACCAAAGGATATTGTTACACCGTTTTGAAAATAAACAATTTCATACTTAACCTCGCTCCAACACTTCTTTTCGTATATGGAGGACCATCCCAAGTAAAATGAACACTATTTGTAAATAAAAGAATAACCCCATGAACATGCTCACCTAGCAATGTATAAAGTAAGAAGATTACTTAGCACGTTTGATCTGAACAGATGAAGCTGGATGAAACAGTGTTTGTTATCAGAGAATAAACAAAAACGATCATGTTTAATGATCCTTGAACTTGATTAAAGTAATTAAACGGTAGTTCTCTTCAATCAAACTCAATTTGACTGACAGAAGAATATAAACAATGAGTATTGATAAATAACACCAATTTAATGTAACAGTAATGAAAATACTCTTGCTGATCTGTTTAAAAAAAAAATTACAAAGGTATTCAAAAAAGCAGTAGAAAAAAATCTTTTTCTCTCTGTGGCTCTTTCTCCTGGTGCTAATTTGAGGTCTTGGCTAACAAAATATTGTTTAAATTAGTTTATGATGGGTCAACGTTACTTGAACTAAATGTTTCACATTTCCTCTTATCTTTAAATATTTTCATAATATCCGGATATCTGAAATAGTATGACAACAGATATTACGACAGTTTAAGACAAACAGGTTTTGCGTAGAAACCACTTATTTATCTACGATATTTTCGAACATAATATCTCGAAAATAATAATAGGGGGGATAAGGGTATAATGGCCACCTTAAAGGGGATGCTTATTTAACCATAGAAAACAGCTATAATATGTGAGTCACATCATTGTTTCGTGTTCAGACACTAAAAAAGTCTACTTCCTAACTTGAAAAAGTAGATAAAAACGTTTCAAAATGCATTTTAAGAATCTTCGCCGAAAGCTGAAAATCAGTCACTGTAGGAGTTTAATGAGAACCCTTCTTGGGGCAGTATGAGCACCTTTAATTGGATTACGATGAGCTTTTTCCTCCGTAGAATCTTGTAGCGAATTCAACTCGATGAAGTCAACTGAATAATAGAGCTACAGCGTGACTTGTTTCATCTGACGATTTGGCGTATTGGTAAGGTGTCGGAGAGATAATCAGTAGACTCGAGTTCGATTCCTGGTCAAGGTGATTTTTTTTTTCATTTATCATTCATAATCGATGCATTTTTTCACTAAACGGTGAGTCGTAGATACATCAAACAAAGCAATAACAAAATAATGTTTGTCTGTTTGTGGAATACAAACAATTCCACAATAGATTAATCTTTTTCACAAAGATCCAAATGATCGATGATGAATGGTTAATAACAAAAATCGGCTCGACCTCTCTTACACCATACCTATAGGCTAAACCATCAGATGTAAACTAATCAAGCTGTAGCTCTATAATCGAGTGGAATTTGCTGTCAGATTTTTCGGCAGAAAACGCTTATCGTGCCCCGATCAATGGTGCTCTGTTCACCCCAAGTCGCCAAGTTACAGTAAAATAGCGTTTTAAAAATGTTTATAGCAGGGTGGCCAGCGAACCGGGAAAACCGGGAATTAAGAATAGCACCGGAAAAACCTTGAAATAACCGGGAATTTGAAATTAACACCGGGAAAAATTCTAAAGAACTTTCTTTTCTTCATCAAGAGTAAACCATTGTTTAAAAGCTGAAATGAATGTTTTTGCATGATTTCGTTCCCCAATGAACGTTTTTAACAAATTTTAAAAATTATTAGCCATATTCGAATCAATGAATCACCCTTCCAAATAATAAAATCTTATAAGGAATTAACAACTCTAATTGAAAATTCCAATTTAAGGTTTAGTTCCTACATTGGAAATTTGAAGAAAAAATTTAAACTTCGCATGGTATTTCATATTTAAACTCTGAATGCAGATTCAAAACTCAAGTTGAAACTCAAGACTAAACTTTCTGATTCCGAAATCGGACTCATAATTGAAAATTAAATTGAGAAGTTATAATTCAAATTGTGATTCAAAATTCTGACATATAATCTGGATGTACCATTACAATTCTGGACTCGAAATAAGATAAATAAAACAGAAACTAGAAATCTAAATTTAAATTGTTTTATCTAATAAATAAATAAAAAAATATTACACAAATTTGTAGTCAGAATTAAAATTCAAAGTCGAGTTTAACAGTTGAAATCGACTATGACGCTATTTTTCAAATCTAAGTTTACCGAATAACTACTTCGAAGAACAGTATTTTTGTGGTTATCATATCGTGTTTTGGCTAAATGTCGTTTGAAAATTCACAAATCAATTTTTTAATTTTTTTTTTAAACTAAAATAAGCCTATGGAAACTCGATGCTACCTTTTCTTTATTTAAAACAAACACACTTATTTTAAATCAATTTAATATCCTCGATTCAAAGCAAAATTTCAGAGATACATATGTATGAGGGTCCCAAAATTGCATAATATCTAGGAATCTGGGGGCTCACCCTCCAAATGACAGATAAGGATGTGGAGAACAAACTTTTGTATGGACCCGACGAAAAAATCATGTTTAGAGGTTCCGCAAACGCGATCTTTGAAAAAAGTCCACTTTCAAAATATTTGATTTATAATAAATTCTGGGTCAAAAAATTTCACAAAATTTTCATATTTTATATATTTTTTAATTTTGTTTGGGTTAAACACTACACGTTAAAAATGAAAAATGAACCAAATACGTATCAAAATTGAAAATAAGCAAGCTTTTTTCAAGACAAAATACTTTTTTTGGTCCAAAAATTTTGTTTTCAACTGACCAAAATGTGTACCTAGCGTAAAATATTTTTGATACCAATGCCATTAAAAGATGCGGATTTTCGTGCACTTAAACTTTGCTGAAAAAAGCAACTACTTTAAAATCATAACACTTGCAAAAAAAACTTGGATGGTTTAAAGAAATCAACAGAAAGCTATATGCCAAATTTGAACTGAATCTTACTACGGAAAAGGGTTGCACTTAATCTCAAGTGTGAAAGGGATTCTGAGACATTGTGTTCTAAAGAAGCATAAACACTGTTTTTTATCATTTTTTTTCTTCATCAATCGTTTGCTTAATTGAAGAGATTTTATTAAAATTCCAACTAAGACTAACATTTCACCTGAAGTCTGCAACTCGAGTGGACTAAACAAAAAAGTTATGGCTATTCAACGATTGTATTTTGGTCGCAAATTGTCCTATAAACCTCAATGAGTAAAATATTCTCATTGTGTGTTAATTGTGATATAGTGTTTAAGGCCTTAGAGTAAATTCAAAAATTTTATAAAAAATGTCTGTACGGAAATTTTAAAGAAAATTTGACTTTTTCCACAAAAACTTATTGCGCAGAACAGAGATAAATCCCAACAGATCTCAAATTTGGCTTAATACTTGAAAATGCAAAGGAAGCAACCCGTTTGAATGTGACCTGCGAAAAAAGCCGCAAAGTGAACTAGTCTACTGCACAAGTTGATCAAATTAATTTGAATTTGAAATAAGTGTCTTGATAATTAATTAACGTTAGAAAGAATGACGATATTTCTCTACAAGGCCGACAGCAACAATACAATGATAATTGTTTTATTCTATAAACAGATTATATTTATCTGTTTGTTTATGAATCATCACTCGCATACTCGGGTAAGGAAAAGTTGAAATTTTTTTTAATGGAGATTGTATTTTTCCGTCGATCAATATTCATATGAAAAGTTTAAGTTCTTTCAATTTTCATTAAATTGCTTGATTTAAATCTTTCTGATAGCATCAATTTACTGAGAGATTAGAGGAAAAATCAACACAGTAGGTACCTTATCACTTTAAGGCTGCCAATCAATTAATCTATTGGTAAACAGTAAATAACAACATTACGCCCTGTTGTAGCATGTAGCCAGTAGTCGTGTCGTGACTCGGCGCGAGGGATGCTGGCTGAGACGGCTTAATAAACTTGAACTGACAGTAAAACACACACGCAAAACTAAGCAGTACACATTCATTACTAAGTCAAGGTGATAAAACTGTGAAGCTGTCTAATTGTAGCGAAGTGTTTACCCCCATGGAGATACGACAAGTTTGTGCTGGCGTTGTGTCCGGCAGCGCGGAGAGCCTCGTGAGATTTATTATGCACGATAACAAATTCAGCCAAGTCAAGCCACCCCCTGCATGCAACACAACTCTTAATAGTGTAGATCGCGACTTAGATCGTTCTGCTGGGAGGAAGTTGCAGTCAGTTGCCATCTGGCTGCAGTCAACGTAGAACATCCCAGGGGTTCCGAACCAGCTAAACTAAACTAAACTAAGCTTCCAGTGGCATCTCTAGAACAGTTCTATTGATGCATTTGTGGAACAACCCTAAAAGTATCCAGTTTAGAAAGCTAAGCTCCAAACGTCTTCTTGCGGAAATGTCTGCCGACGACAGCACATCTGGGGAGGTCATTAACTCGTTCATGAACGTTGAATGAACTTTAATTGTGCAGATTGAATCTAAACTGGAATTACAAATTCCACCCTTAACTCGTGTTGTTGTTGTTGTTGTTGTTCTACCATAGTAGTGGATTAAGTGATGTGATCTGATCCAAAATGATCGAGCAAAAGTTTTCATGTTGTTTTCTTTCGTTTTCTCCTTTCTCAATCCACAGAGTGCCCAGAATCGTTTGTACATCAAGCGAGGTCATGTTGTTAATCACGATGGCATGCAACAGGCAGACGTCTACATCGAGGATGGAACAATCAGGTAGGTTTTCTGGACGTAACATACTGGGAAAACTAAATTATAGAAAAAAGATTATTGAAACATCCAGAGAAAGGGCATAATGGTCACCTTAAGGAAAACGCTTGTTTAACCATAGAAAATAGCTATAATATGGAGGTTACATTATTGTTTCGTGTTCAGACACTTGAAAAGCCTATTCCCTAACGGACTGAAACGTGAAAACTAGATGAAAACGTTAAAAAATGCATTTTAAAAAATTTGCCAAAAGCTGAAAACCAGCCACTGTAGGGGCATAATGAGAATCCCCCCTGAGGCAGTATGAGCACCATTAATCAGGGCAAGATGTGCGTTTTCTGCCGGGGATTCTAGCAGCGAATTCAACTCGATGTGTCGTAGATTCATCAAACAAAACAATAACAAAATAATCTAGGTCTGTTTGTAGAATACAAACAATTCACGCACGCTCATACATTATGTGCTTTGTTTAGCGGATGATGCTACTAGCCGTATAATGTAACAATAAAAAATCGATCATGAATTGTAAATGGAAAAAAAATCACCTCGAACAGAAATCGAACTCTAGTCTTTTGATTACCTCTCCGACACCTTACCAATAGGCTAAATCGTCGGATGTAAACATAGTCAAGTTGTGGCTCTTTAAATCAATTTTAATTCGCTGCTAGATTCTTCGGCAGAAAATGCTCATCGTGCCACGATAATATTTTAAGTTTATTTAAGTAAATTAAATTTAAGTAAAAGCGTGTTTTTAAATTGATAAAAGTGAAAAATCAAAAACTGTATTATGGTAAAAATTGAGAAGCAATGTGTACATCAATAGGACATCATGTTGCAGTACGTTCATTATAGATCAAGGTGATTTTAAGATCATAAGAACTCATTCCGTGTTGCTCAAAAATTATAATATTATCGTTACTTGAGAACCTTGCTGTTTTTTTTAAATATCTCTGTAAAGATGATAAGGATATTCCTGTTTTTTATTTTATTTTATTTATTTAAGAAAATACGTACTTTCGTAGAAAAGAGTAGTGCTTATTATGCCCTGGGTGCTCGTTATGCCCTTATCTCCCCTACTTAAAAACATTGCATGAAAAACTTTGATTCTCATTTTTTTAAACTGACCAGGAACTTACTTGATATACAACTCTAATGGAGAGGTTCCAAACTTTTAGCATATTTAACCTAAAAAAAAATCGGTCTTTGAACACTGTGTTAGAATCAACAAGAACTACATTTTTAATATTTTGAAGAACATTCGTTTCCCATCGTCAAAAAACTACAAGCATGTGATCCTAGCTGAATGAACAAAAAAACTACAAATATGTATTATTCTGCTTCAAGGAGATTTTTTTTATTATCTTTCAATTTGCACCGGGAGGCTTCAGACTTTTCCCTTAAATTTGGTTCATTTTGGCATTTAAAACCATTAACATTTTAACAGATTTTTTAAATTTTATTTTCCGAGATATTTGGGGTTAGAATTTTTCTTAAAAAACATTTTTTAAATGCACATAATTTCGATTTTTTTCAAAATCTTCTTTCTTCTTCTCTTATATATAAAAATGAAGGCATAAATATGTGCGAACACGAATAACTTATGCAGGGTTCATCCGATTTGCATGCATTTTTTTGTTGTGTTCGTCTTCGCGCGGAAAAAACACAACGGAGAGATAATTTCGAAAATGTTTTCGTGGAATTTGACAATTAGTTTTAGTTTTTATTGTATCAAATAAAAGTCATGACTCGTGGCACCCAATTTTATTAATTTTTTTTTTTCATTTGAATCACCCAGAGTAGGAAGGTGCCAAACGCAATCAAGGCTTACTGATGCTCATCCATCTCTCTGTAGGAAGTTTTGGCGTCCATTTTTATTGCCACTGTACAGTGTACTTTTCACGTGGCACCGGTAAAATGGATACTTGGATTTGATTGGTAATCTCCCTTATGAGGTGAAAAAAACGCGGGCTTGGGATATAGCTCAGTTGGCAAGTCAGTTGCTTCCTGAGCCGATGCACTATGGGGCAGTTCCATTCAATGAGGCAAAAAGAATGATAAGGTGTTTTGGACAGTTAAATTCCTACAAATTTTTTTATAAACATCTTTTAAAGTAGGATGCTTGGTGTATTTTTGATCCTAATTTTTATTTCTTTTGAAAACCGGGTTTTGAACTACTTGATCATTGAATGATAAATATCATCAAGACATTTCATGAAACTCAAGAGAAAAATGTGTGAAATGATTGATCAATCATGAGCTTTTTTTTGACAAACCAACATCCACTTGAATTTATACTGCATGATATTTTCAGCTTTATTTGACTATAACTCAAGAAAAAGGTGGTTTGAGGTGCCTGGAATCTCTTTCATTGTATTTTTAGGACCTTAAACTAGATCTTGATAGTGAAAAGCGTATGGGGAAATGCGGGGATTTTTTTGGCAAGGCTTTGAAGTTTTTGACTTTTGAAAAAAATAATTATTTACTCATTTTTATCACAGATAAATTATTCCTAGGATTTCAGAAAATTTTATCAACATGTTATGTTAAAAATATTTTTTTACCAAAATTACTGTGATGTACAGAAGACTTTTGGATAAAAGTGATGAGTAGCTACCGCCGCACACAGGAGTATTTCACCCAAAAACCTGGCTAAAACTCAAAATTTAAATTTCATTGGTTACTTTTATGTAAATGTTAATTTGATTCTTGAATAAATTTAGCACCATGTACCGCACGCTCATATTTTTTTAACCATTAATGACTTTTCTTGAACCATTTTTTGGGATTCTTGATAGAACTGCCATAATTGTTGTTTTTCAACCATAGTGTACGGTTCAATTTTAGGCATTTTAGGAGTTTTATTGAAGAAGTCGAAAAATGGTTAAATTTCAACCGCAAAACGCAAAAAAAATAGCAGCCATCTTTGCAAGAGATATTGTTTGTTTTCATTTTGGCTGTGCTAAAAATTAAACAATTTGTTTCCAAGCAGCTGTTTTAGTTTATGAATTTAAAACTTTAGATAAGGATTATAAGGTAATTTAATTAAATCGTAAGTATCTCTTGCAAAAACAGTGTTAATTAATAAATTGAGGGGTTCTTCCAAATCACTCAAACCTTATTTTCTATCTTTTAATTGATAGGAAGAGTCGGTGCGCTATAACAGTCTAAATGCAAGAGGAACCGGATCAGGTGCTTCCGCTGAATGATCTGCAGGAAACGACAACAGCATCAGAGGTAAGGTATGTGGAAAAACGAGTCAGGTTTCGACGGTGGAAAAATTGCATGGACAGACTACTCGGAAACTGGCGGTAGTTCTATTATGTTAGTTCTAGCAGTTCTAGTTATTAATGTTTAATTGAACGATTTCAATCCTTTTTCTCGTTGCATCATACTAACAATTTTCTGTTTCTCTATTGCAGTAATGATAATACGAGCGCTTCCCTTTGATCAGCGGGTGTTCCGATTTCAAAAGCTGCGATCAGAAACCACTGGAGGAGCGGATACAGGATTGGTTGCTGTACAGTCACCGGGGAAGAGGCAGCAGCACTTGCGAAAGTGATAGCATCTGACCAGCGCCGCAAATGCAACAAAATTCATTGCCAGCAGCCCATAGTGCAGATGTCGGTGAAGTCAACCTGACACAATGTTCATGTTTTTTTTAATTTTTAATAACCACATCAATAAATGTATTTAAATAAAAACTCTATTTACAACACACGGATTGATGCTTGTCGTTCTACATTCATTCAAATGTTTTCCCCCTGAATTTTTGCTCATTTTCGCTTTTTCGACCATGTTTAAAAAATAACCATAATCCAAGTTCTCCTTGAAATCTCATTTTATGAGTTTTCACTGAAAACTCATAAAACGACTTGATCCACAAAACTTCGATTATGGTTATTTTTCAAGCATTTATGGTTCAATATGGCCGAGCGTGCGGTCATTATTTTGACATTTGATTTGTTTATAAACAGTAGCAGCTGTCGAAGCTCTAGTATTTGTATAAGATAGAATTTTTCAACAAATCGTTGAATCAGCGCGACTAAGTCAAATCTATGAACAAAACTTTATTAAGTGACTAAAAATGAAAACTTGAAATAGAAACAAAAAAAAACTGCGAAGAGAAAAATAACACATTAATCTACTTCAATTCAAACCTCAAATAAACTTTTTCCTCGATAAATTAGCTTCTGTCTCTATTCATCCCACTTGGGGAGTGAATGAAAATAGCTGTTTTAAGATTGATAGTAAAAATTCTTAAACCTTTTCTGTTTAGTTTTCGTTGTCGAGGTTTTGTTTAGTTTTCGCCAATAAGAGCGTTTTTCTCTTTTCCCCATTCTCCACTTCTCCGGGATCTGTATACAATATCACATTTCATGAAAAGTCCCCAAGAAGTAGATAATGGGGAAAATAGTGTATCGGCTTAAACTAAAAATGACATATACGAAACTTTGGCAGATCACGACAGGATTAAGGTCCACTTAATAATTTGACAGAAACATTACGAAAATAGTCCGAAATCTGCCCCGATTCTCTCCATTTTGCGGAACCCATCCGATCTCATGAAAATAAATAATCATTTACCCTCTACTTTCATGATCATTATTTGTAGGAAATTCAAAGGCTCAACGAAGTTTGCCGGGTCAGCAAATAAAACGCATCGAAATGTTATCACCTTTCAAATTTTTTTTTAAATAAGCAACGTTCTCATTATTAATAATATCGAGAGATTCCATTTTCCGGTTGTTTAAAAGTCCCTTAAAACCTCGAAAAATTCTTAAAAAATTGTAATCATTCTTCATTCACGAAAAAATCTAACCTCAAGTATTTCGAAAATAAATGTAATCAAAATCTTAAGAAAATCATTTGCTTTCATCAATCGAAAAATGAACAAATTTTCGAAAAATCTGAACTTGAGGTGCTAATTGTGAGATATTCAAAATTGTCTAGTGACAAATCCCATAAAATTGTACAATTCTTTCCATTTTAGATTTAGATTAGAGATGTACCGAATATCCGGCGCTGAATAGCACCAAAAAACCGTTAAGCCTAATTAATATTCAGCTCATCAAATAGTGCAGCTAAGCATTCGGCCGAATAGTCCGAAAATTTATTTTTAGAATTCATAAAATTACAGATTTGCGTTTTTTTTTTTTGATAAATTCAGGCTTGCCGATAAATTCAATAAAAAAAATCGAGATAAGCTTAATCTAGCCAGGACGCACAGATTTTGTTAAAATTTTGCCAAATTTTGACCGGGTTTATTCACATTTTAAATGAGAAAAAAATCAACCAGTAAAAAATATTATAACGAGCAAACAACATGGTTGGTGTTGAAACATTTCAAAATTAAATCAATGTTTTCTTCAAATGGTGCGACAAATGTCTACTCTAATTGAAAAACAAAATTTAAACATATCTTTAATCAATCTGCTTTGAGTTCTAGAAAACTAAGAAAGAAAATGAAAATCGAACTTAAAATATTCAATGTAACAGGTAAAGGGTCTTCTTGTAATAATCTCTCGAATAGTTTCACTCTAATATAAATTAAGCCCCTCCCCCCTGGAGTAACCATTGCAGAAGTGCTAAATTATTAACAATTTACATGATAATTGAGCAAGGAAAATGATAGTTTTACCTTTATATCTGACTCAGATTTAAACATTTTTTCTTCTAAAAACTGCCTAACACATTGAATTTGACAAAAAATGAGTTTTTCGTTCAACAAAACGACAAAGGATCTATCAAATCAAATAATTCCAATAAAGAAACGCTTCGAAAAGAATCTGAATGTTCTATTTTGCAACACTCGTCATTTAGAACTTCCGTTTCGCAAACTGTTGTCAGTAGCAAAATCATCATGCAAAGAAATGACATTTTTTTAAACAAAAAGATAGTTAATAGATGGTTGGATAGATTTGATGAATAACCTGAAGTCTAGCTAACCAACTTCTATCGATAGTGATGTTTTTTTTTTAAATTATGTCAAATTTATGCAGCAAGAATCAGTCAAGATTGTCGGTTAAAGTATTTAGTTTCTGGGTCTTGGGTTTTATAATTGCTAAAAGTTCGAAATATTTTGCAATACTACTAACTAAAAATTAAAAAATACCATATAAACAAGGTTCCGTATGCAGAAGAGTCTTAAAATCTTCAAGGTAGCTGCAGTTGACTAAATAGGATAAATTGAATTTTTATTCCAATTTTAATCTTAGATTTTAAATTCCAATTGAAACTTTTTCAACTGATTTAGCCCAAATTTTTTACTCTTGAATCTGATGTCCTTTCAAATATTCTTAAATGCATTGACTTCTAATTCTGTGACAATCCACTGATGTCAACATTTGGTTGAAGGTTTTGTAAACTTTATTAACTCTTAAAAAAGTCACTCATGGGGATTGATTGAACAAAAATCGTCACGACACGTTTAGACGAGCTATGTAATTTTCAATCGTCGGCCCCGGTATTTTAATAGCCCCTGGGATATCCCTATTATTTTCATTCACTATTATAGTTTCGGGCCATAAAACTGCTGAAACATGTTTTGGGAAATAGGATCGATAGAGCTGCAAGCACGTGCACTCGTCCATCATGTCTAGCTAGCAACCGAATACGCAGACAGTTTATGTCATCCGGTGCAATGTTTGGCACTACTCCAAATAGCAATAAATTTCGGAATTCACCTCCATACCTACTGCCTAAAATGGTTTTCCTTATTTCATTCTTTTCTTTCTCCGGTATTGCAGATATGTCGGCTCGGGAGCGGATTTTGTCGTCCCAGGAGGATGTCGTACGATAGATGCCGCCGGTAGGCTGCTAATTCCTGGCGGCATCGATCCCCACACACACTTCCAGCTGCCATTCGGGGGAACCGTGGCTGTGGATGACTTCTATCAAGGAACGAAAGCCGCTGTTGCCGGCGGAACAACCACAGTCAGTAAGTATCCGGTACCCCCCTCTATTTGGATGACCTATTTTTTTTCGTTTCAATGGATTATAGAAGCATTACGACGCTTTCCTGCCCGAATTTTCTAACGGTGTTTGTTTTGGTTTCGAATTTTAGTTGACTTTGTCATTCCGCAAAAGGGCGAATCCTTGCTGGAAGCGTACGATACGTGGCGCAGCTGGGCCGATCCAAAAGTCGTTTGTGACTACGGACTACACGTGGCCATCACCTGGTGGTCAAAATCGGTCAAAGATGAGATGAAGATCCTGTGCGAGGAACGTGGAGTCAACTCGTTCAAGTGCTTCATGGCCTACAAGGGTCTGTTCCAGGTGACCGACAGTGAATTGTACGAGATATTTGAAACCTGCAAGGAACTGGGAGCCGTGGCACAGGTCCATGCCGAAAATGGCGACATTATCGCCAAAAATGTGCACAAACTTTTGGCCGCCGGTGTAACTGGGCCGGAAGGTCACGAGCTGTCCCGAACCGAGGAAGTTGAGGCAGAGGCCGTTCATCGGGCTTGCGTGATTGCCCATCAGGTAGGAACGAGATTGGGTATTTTGGTACCACTCTTATCAACGATCCAGCCGGCTGTAAATGCCGGCACCTATATATATTGCATGCCCGCGGGTTAACCCTTACTTATTGCACCGCTTTGTAGATCGTAGTTGTATACTATCTCTAGATGGCGAGACAAACGTATATCTCTTGCTAGATTGTGCTATTTTCCCGTAATATGGCGGAGGTTATAAATTGTTGCTCTGATTAGATACAGCTTTACGAAGATCGAGAGGTGGTTGAAAGTTAACTTAAACATTTGAGGAAATTGTAACTCATTAGATGCTAATTTATTATTTTTTATAGTTTGACTATCCTATTTTACTCAAAAATTTTAGTAAATTTTGAATTGAAGATAATTTATTAAACTTACCTTTTAAACATTTTAAGTTACAGTTCACTCTGTGCTTTGGTACGTATCACACCTATTTCGTTGAGAGCTGTGCTGAGCGTATTCTAATTCCCTTGTATTTTTCATATTTTGCTATTGGAAATGCCGGACGACGATAATTCGGAACCGCCGGCTAAGGAACGCCGAGTAAGAAAGTATCCTGAATCTTACAACGGTCCAGTTATTGTTATCGTAGAATCAGTGACGGGATCTAACCTAGCGTGTGCCAAAATAGCCAAATATATGATAAAAAAAAATTGGCGATGATTATGTCCGTGCTATGCCCATATCGAAAACAAAACTTAAGGTCCTATTCCAAACGAAAGAAGCGGCAAATAATCTTGTCGAAAAGCAAATTGCCGATCTTCGTTTTGTGATTCCGCAGCGTTTAGTTGAATGTCTCGGAGTTGCATATATAGAAACGGACGTGCAGGATGATGAATTGATAACAGCTCGTGCATATGAAAAAGGCAAATTGATACAACAACATAACCCTGAAATTGTTGAATGTCGTAGAATTGTGAAGAAGCAAGATGAAAAAGATATTCCTCTCTACACAGTTATTTTCACTTTCAGTGGTTCGATCTTACCCTCGCATGTGGAATTAAATAAAGTTCTGTATTCGGTGAAGCAATATGTGTACCCAGTGCGCCAATGTGGGAAATGTTGGCGACTCGTACACAACAAAACGCAATGTAAAAGTCAGCCCAGATGCTACAACTGCTTGAATGGGACAGGTAACCCAGATCATAACTGCATTTCGGAAGCACCGCAGTGTGTTAATTGCAACGGCGCTCACCGAGCCAACGGTTTTAAAGCGTGTCCAAAAATCCAGCTCAAAAAACAAAAGGACCAACAACGTCGAGACACATTCTCGCAAGGAAAAACAGACTGGTTTTGTCAGTCTGGTTCCGAGAATGCAAACCAACCACAAGAGATTCCTCTATCATCTACTAACCAACAAGAAGGCCCCCGCGCGAAACGACGGTATGCTGCAGATAATGACGTGAATGACAAGCTCCCCCAACTAGAGGTAAACATTTCGAACGGGGTGTGCGAGTCTATTCAGTCAACTATCGAGTCTGACGAAACGCTGAGCATAATTGCAGACGTATTCGGGATTTCTGGTGATGATGCTGAAATGATCGAGAGGATAAATGAGGAGATACTTGTGAAAATTTCGGATACGGTTACTAATCGAATGAGGTCATACATCAGTTCGCTGAGATTATGATAGTAGCTCACATCGAACGAATCAGAACTCACAATTCCCCTACATTGTCTGCAATGGAATTGCAGGGGAATTCTAAGTAAAATTCCAAGCCTTATCAACATGATCAATTCTTCGAACATTAACATTGTGATGCTGAGTGAAACACATTTGGACCGAACAGCAAATTTCTCGATTCCTCATCATGCGATTTTCCGATCTGACCATCGTAGCAACCGATGGGTGTAGCTCTTGTCGTTCGATCAGAACTGCGACCAACGGTATTTAAAATTTCTGGAACCTTTGACATTCAACATATAGCATGTCAAATTGAATGCAACTTTGGAAAAGTAACAATCGTCTCGTTATACATTCACCACCAGGCTGTGGTGTCTAAATCAAGTTTTGAAGATTTTTTTTCGGCTGTTCCAAAACCGTGCATTATTTCTGGCGATTTCAACGCAAAGCACGAACTGTGGGGAAACGTTTCGGAGAATACTCGTGGAAATTGGCTTGCTGATGCTCTTGAAACAAGTGATCTGGTTGTTTTGAATGATGGATCTCCGACTAGATTTGATGTGAACCGGTCGTGGAGCGCCATTGACATCACGCTGGTTTCATCAGGTCTTAGTCTAAACTTCGATTGGGATGTTCAACAGAATCCGCATGGAAGCGACCATTTCCCTATTTATTTCTGTTAGATAGTAATCATTGAATTATGTAAAGCATAGTTAGCCTTGATTCAATAAAACATTCTTTGTTCATTCGTTACCCAAACCTCACCTGAGTTAGACCTACTTTTCTCATTAGGTTATGGGCCCAGGCACGGTCGCTTAGTAACGACTTTGTTTGGTGAAAGAAAATTTTCCAAGCGTGAAAATTTTTGAAGAAGTTCTTGAAGATGTTCAATCCGAACGGTGGCGATGGTAGAAGAGTTGGAGCGCAAGCTGGCAGAACTGATGTACCTAGATTACCAGGAGGTGTTGTTTCGGTTCAGACGAGAGAGGTTCTTCGAGGATCAGAAAATTACAATTCCTGGGCGTTTTCCACCAAGATGGTGCTCATCAAGGAGCGGACCTGGTGTGCCGTGAAGGAACGAAATGCAGAGGATCCGGAAGTGAACGAGGAAGTCTCCGAACAGGCTCTGGCGACCATATGCTTAAACATCGATCGGAGCATTTACGGCTTGGTGCAGAATGCTAAATCTGCCAGAGAAGCGTGGGACACGTTGCGAAACACGTTTGAGGACAGCGGCTCAACAAGGAAGATCGGTCTGTTACGGAAGCTGACGGGCATTCGACTGGTAGGAGCAGAAAAAGACGACGATTTGATTTGCCAGTCCCCTCAGGAGTATGTCAACGAGATTTTACTTACGTGTAACCAGTTGGCGGAAGTTGGATTCCAGGCTCGACACCTCCGGACGGAGGTCGAGAGGGCGAAAAGTCTGCTTTTTGATGCAAGCCTGGGCACTAGTTTCTGGGCGGAAGCTGTTGCAGTTGCGTCGTACGTTGTCAATCGTTCACCGACAAAGGCATTGTTGGTGACTCCCGAGGAAAAGTTTTCTGGAAAGCGTCCGGATGTCTCGCATCTTCGAATATTTGGAGCCAACGTAATGGTGCACGTGCCGAAAGTAAAACGAAAGAAGTGGGACAAAAAGTCTGTGCCATGTATCTTTGTCGGGTACAGTGAAGGTTCAAAGGCGTACAGGGTGTACAACAAGAACACGAAGGAAATTTTCGTCAGCAGAGAAGTCATTTTTGTGAATGAATGCCAGCTCAAGCGTGGTGAGAAATTTCGTGAGCCCGAAAATGACAACATGCGAGGAACGGAGTTGGTGATCCAAAGCGAACGAAGCGTAGCTGATGTCGATCAGGCTGTTCCAAATGAAGCTGTTTTAGAAGACAACGACTCCGAGGACAATGCTGATGAAACCCTTGATGAAACAATCTACAACGATGCTGATTCGATACTTGACGATGAACTACAATCTTCCGTGCTCCCTCCACAACCAGAGGACCCACAATTGTTGGTAAGGCGCAGTGCGAGGGAGCACACCATCCCAGGCAAGTATCAAGATTATATTATGAGCTGTAATACCTTTCCTGAAAGCATTTCCCAATCCGAACAGAAACTTTTTGCTGAGACAGATGTCGAGCCAGACACATTTCGTGAGGCGATTAACGGTCGAGACAGCGAGAAATGGAAAGAAGCGATGCAGGCTGAGTACGAGGCTCTTGTGGACAACAAAACGTGGCATTTAACTGAGTTGCCCACCGGGAGGAAACCTCTGCGCTGCAAATGGGTCTACAAGTTGAAGACAAACTCGGATGGATCTGTGGAACGTTACAAGGCCCGCTTGGTTATCAAGGGCTTTTCTCAGGTAAAAGGCGTCGACTACAATGAAACGTTCTCACCTGTAGTCCGATACGCCACCATCCGGTACTTGATGTCGATGGCTGTCAAACTGAACCTCAAGATTCACCAACTGGATGCAGTGACGGCGTTCCTGCAGGGAGATCTGGGAGAAGAGGAAATCTATATGGATCAGCCGGAAGGATTTGTTGATTCAGCGTCACCCAAGAAAGTTTGTCGGTTGCGGAAAGCACTCTATGGACTCAAACAAGCCAGTAGAGTGTGGAATCAGAAGCTGAATGCAGAGCTTAAGCGAATCGGTTTGAAGCGATCTGCGTATGATTCGTGCGTATACTTCAAGATTGAAGGCAACATGGTTCTCATTGTGGCTGTGTACGTAGACGACATGCTGGTGTTTTCAAATAATCAGCTGTGGGCGGCCAACCTTAAGAAAGAACTTATGGCGAAGTTCAAAATGAAGGACCTCGGTTTGGCCAGCAAAGTTCTAGGAATGCGGGTGACCAGAGAGCGAGGTCGAGTGATGATTGACCAGGAGAGCTACATCAACAGTTTGCTACAGCGATTCAACATAGCTGATTGCAATGCTGTTGCTACTCCTGCAGATCTGAACCAGAAGCTGACCAAGGCGATGTGTCCGAGCACCGAAGAGGGAAGGAAGCAGATGGAAAGTGTGCCGTTTCGAGAACTCGTGGGAAGCCTGCAGTACTTGGCGCAGTCTACAAGACCTGATATCAGCTTTGCTGTCAACGTGGTCAGCCAGTTCAGTCAGAATCCAGGAAAGGCACATTGGATAGCAGCGAAGCGAATTCTTCGGTACCTGAAAGGTACGAGGTCGATGAAGCTGACTTACTCAAAGGACTCCGATGAAGATTTTATTGGATACAGCGACGCGGATTGGGGAAATGACCCAGATAGTCGTCGATCAGTCACCGGCTATGTTTTCAAGCATGCAGGTGGCGCAATTTCGTGGAGCTGTCGAAAGCAGGCTACAGTTGCTCTATCTACAATGGAAGCTGAGTACATGGCGGTTTCGGCGGCAACCCAAGAAGCATTGTGGTGGCGTGGACTACGGAAGGAGTTGCACGGAATATCTGAACCAGTTCAAATTCTTTGTGACAACCTTAGTGCTATACACCTGGTGAACAAGGAAATCGGATATTCACCTAGGAGCAAGCACATAGATATCCGTCATCATTTTGTGCGAGAAAAGGTGGTGCAGAACATCATCAAACTAGACCATGTGGGAACAAACAAGCAAATTGCTGACGTTCTTACTAGGCGATACCAACTTTGAAGATGGATGAAGAAAGGAAGACTCTCGGAATCCAGTAATTCAAGATTAAGGGGGAATGTTAGATAGTAATCATTGAATTATGTAAAGCATAGTTAGCCTTGATTCAATAAAACATTCTTTGTTCATTCGTTACCCAAACCTCACCTGAGTTAGACCTACTTTTCTCATTAATTTCGGAACAAGCTTACTCAATGCGACGCTTCATCGGGATGGAATTAACATCAATAAAACGGATTGGGAGTCATTTATTAATAAAATTGATGATCTTCTAATCGATACAGAACTAAATTTAACGTTCGAACAATTTTTCGACAACGTTTGGAATGCTCTCACATATGCTACTCCGACCTCCAGACGAAACACAAATTTGAAGAAAGTTCCACAACCATATTGGGACGATGAGCTGACGGAATCCAAAAGGGCTACCCGAAGTGCCTTTCGAACATGGAAACGAAATTTGACGGCGGGTAATTATAATATTTATAGAGAAACGGAACTCAATTTCAGAAAAATGGTAAGAGAGAAGAAAACAAAATCCTGGCAAGCGTTTTGTGATTCTTTTAGTAGTGATACATCGCTGCAAACTATGTGGCGATTAGCTAGATGCTTCAAAACACGAGCATCTAATTCTGGAAAGGTGATACCTCAGCAAGTCGTTGGTGAACTTTTAGACAAGTTAGCTCCTCAAACAGCAAAAAAAACTAAATTGAATTTTGCAGAATGTCATTGCGAAAATCATTCGACCAACTCACCATTTACAGTTCAAGATTTGAAAACTGTATTCAAAACCGGAAGAGATTCGGCCCCTGGAATCGACAAAATACCATATTCTGTAATTAATCGATTACCATTCTCTGCTCTTCGACGATTGGCGAATATATTTAATGAGATATTCGTAAACGGAAGAATCCCACAGGCCTGGAAAATATTCAAAATAATCATTATACCGAAGCCAGAACAGGACATTACCTCCTTGTCTGGAGTTCGTCCTATTGCACTCGCATCGTGGTTTCGCAAAATTTTCGAACTGATAATAGAATGGTTGATGGAAAGTAATGGTAAATTCCCTGATGAAATATGTGGAAAGATGTGGAAAGGCAGAGGAACAATGGATGCTCTTTTTCCTTTAATCGAAGAAGGATCAAGCGCTCTTAGTTGTCATGAACATGTCTTGCTTTGTAGCATCGAAATAAAAAGTGCTTATGATAATGTTGAAGTGGAATTTCTAATCCGAGAACTTAGAGCTGTGGAGATCCCGGAATGTATTGTTCGCTGCATATATGTACTCTTTGAAGAAAGGATCCTAACTGCAGATGTAGGAAACTCCAAAACGATCACAAGGACTACGTGGAAAGGATTACCACAAGGGTCGCCGTTGAGTCCAATCTGTTTCAATATAATGATAACCAGAATTCTGCAAAACATCCCGCAAGGCGTCATTAAGATCAACTATGCAGACGATACAACTTTAGCCAAAAGAGGAAAAGATTTGAACGCATGCTGTGGTGCATTGCAGACAGCAGTGAATACATTGGTTCGTGGCATAACAGACCTAGGTTTTGAAATTTCCCCAAGCAAGAGCAAATGTCTACTGATCTCCAAGCTACAACCGGAAAATCCTCCAGATATTTTGATACATAACCAACCTGTAGAACACGTGAAAACGCTGAAGCTGTTAGGCATGCACTTAACACGGAATTTAACATGGACGTACCACATCTCTAAAGTAAAGAAAAAAGTTGCACCGTTCATCAATTTTCTACGTAGCGTGGCGGGGCAGTCATGGGGTGCACATCCATCATCGCTTCTTAAAGTGTACAAAGCGGGCGCTCGATCAATCATCGAATATGGTTCCATCTTCTTGTCGAAACTTAGTCAACGGGATAGTCTCACGTTGGACAGAATCCAATGGGCATGTATCCGCGTATGTTTAGGGTCAACAAAAACTACGCATACCGGATCACTAGAAGTCCTAGCTGGGTTGTGTCCTTTGAGATTTAGGAGAGAAATGGCGGTCGTGCGGTTCATCAACAAACGATCTCATCTGAAAGGCTGGAATGAACGTTATGTCCAACCTGCGTTGGAATCTGGATTGACAACAGAATTTCAGAAAGCCATCCGTGATTTAAACGATTTCTTTCCATTGCAGAACACTACGAACACATCCATGTTACCTATTCTCACCAGAAGTGCGGAAATATGAGGTTGATATCGACTTGTCGGTGGTTGCCCTCATATCACAACCAAGTCAGACTAATACAAAGGATGCTGTGATGAATTTTCTGGAAGAAAAATATCCTGGATCCTCATTACTAGCAACCGATGGTTCGAAAGACTTGATAAACGTAGGATATGCTGTCGTCAACAACTTCAACGTTCCTTTTTCAACACATAAGTTATGTCAAGTAGCTTCGGTTTACACTGCAGAGCTGTTGGCCATTCGCAAAGCAGTTCAAATTGTTTCAGATCGGCCAAACGGAAAATTTGTCATTATAACCGACAGCATGAGCTGCCTGATAAGCTTACAAAGTTTCAAAGCGAAATCTTCGTATCCGGTTGCCTGGTACGAAATTAAAGAAATGGTAAAATCTGTCCAACTTAGAGGATCAACAATCACTTTCATGTGGGTACCTTCTCATCGGGGTATTCCTCTAAATGAATTAGCTGACCAAGAAGCAAAGGCCGCATCGAGGCAAAGTACACCTGATAACTACATGCTAGCTACTCATGAAATAGCGTTTCCAAGCCGTCTTAGGAGTACACAAAGATGGCAAGCAGTCTGGAATAGTGGAGATAAAGGTCGCTTCTGCCACAATATATTATCCTATGTTTCGATACAACCATGGTTTGCTCAGTACGATTTCAGTCGAAGACAAATTATAATACTATCGAAATTAATAAGCAACCATTCACGGTTACCAGCTCATCTGTACAGAAACCGAATTACCTCAAATGACACCTGTGAATGCGGCGCAGCTAACGCAGATCCAGATCATTTCTTGTTCACATGTTCAAACTATGCTGCAAAAAGATGGACGATATGGAAAACCCTGATGGAGAGAAGAATTGCACCGGATTTACAAATAATGCTTAAAACCCTCAACGCAGATATACTCAAAATAATTGCAAATTTTTTCATCGATTCAAAGATTGATTTATAAGTCTGTTGAACTCTCACCACTTGGCCCACTATGTGTTATAAGTTAAGCCAAAATTGTTTTAAATAAAAAAAAAAAACATTTTAAGTTATTTGTATCCCTTAAAATCTGACAGTCAGGCCGGTTTTTTTTTTTTGTGTATTGTTGCACCAAGAAACCTGGCCATAAGGAACAGAATATTTTCATTCTGGGTTCCAGGCCACTGTGGTATCCTAGGAAACGAAGAAGCAGACCAGCTAGCAAGGGAAGGGTCTCAGGGACTTTTGATTGGACCTTAACCGTTCTGAGGAGTATCGAGGAGTACCTTGACTATGGAGCTAAAGAACTGAGAAAGCACCACTTTTGTTTCCAAATGCAAAACAGCGGAAGGAGCATTTCAGGCAAAAAGATTCATTAAACCAAGCAGACGACTCTCCAAGAATATGTTAAACTTAAGTAAGCACGAGTTAAGTACATACAAGGGTCTCTTGACAGAATATCGTCCGACAAAACAGCATCTCAAAAGGATAAGCAGTGTTCAACATGATCAAACGATGACTCAATGATTTCCCCATTGATGTTGTGTTATGTTGACAATTTTTCCAATTCTTAAATATTCTTTACTACACAATCTCGATGTTAGTAAACAACCGGCAACGACGATTCATCAAACTAGTTGACGATCCCCTTCCAAGGATTAACCTTGAAAATCCAATATCATACAAACCATAAATCACAACAGCCCAAAATATCCCCAACAACGAATGCTTATTCATTAATCGTCGGAAGGAAAATTTTTCCTTTTCTACTTACCTTTACAAACCCCGTCACGCAAATCGTTCGACATTGACCCAGTCCCAGCGTTTCGTTTCACTGTGTCAACTAGTTAGTATAGTAGTTAGTAGACTGCCCCAAATGACCCGACTTTTGAAAAAGTTATACGCTGCAGGCTAAAATTGGTCTTGGGCCTAGTACAAGATCTCATGCCAAATTTGGGCCAGATCGGACCACGGGAAGGGGTCGCTCAACGAGCCTGAAGTTTGTATGGGATTTTGAGACATTTTGTTCGAGAGGAACATGAAAAACCAGTTTTTCGTCAATAACTTTTGTCTCCCTCGACCGATTTCTTTCAAAAACGGGTTTTCTTAAAGTCTAAACTATGACAAATATTTCATCTGAAGGTTGCATTTCAATTAAAGTTAAGATAAAAAAGTTATTAAGTTTCAAAAATTGGTTAACTTTTTTAAGGGTGATATTCATCACTTTTTTAATAAGGCGAATAAAGTCCGACCAGAACACTCAATGTGAAATGCATGCCGTTTCGTCAAATAATGACCGATTTTAACCATTGTTGTTGCGCTCGATTGCACTTTTTAATGTTTTTCTAATATTTGAGTTTGGATGATATTCACTTGATAGTTCGGAAAGAACTAAGGGCGGAAAAATGCTTGACAATTTAAATTAATTGCATAACCACAGGGGCTTAGGAACATGACTGGACGATTTGTGATGCCAATTAAAAGATAAATTTAAATTAAAAGATGTTTAGAGTATTTTTTATTACAAAAAATAATGAGATTGACACGTGAAGTTATTCAAAATCTTTTTTTTATTCATAGAGTAATTAACAAAGTTCAAATTATACACAACATCGTAGCAATTGCTTCTTTTCGAAGCATGCACGGTAACAGAGTTTCAAATAAATTTCTTTGAAACGTAATGCGTACATTGAAAAAAAGAAACTTCAAACTTAAACACAATTCACTTTTAACCGAATAAAATACTTTGTTGAAATCAATTAACAATATTAACCTTCATTCTGTATCAAAAGAAAGCTACAGCTAATATAATAAAAACGTGAGAAAAATATAAAAGAACCTTTTTTCGAAAAATTATCATTTCATTGGCATCATAAAGCGTTGGTCCATGTGTTTTTCGATCTAAAAAAAATGTTAGCGGTTGGTTCTGAGAATAACAACAATTCTGAAAAGATTTTTTGAGAAAAAAAAGATTCTGAGTTAGGTAGAAAAGATGAAACATAAACCCCGCCCAAAGGCGGATATATCTACAATAGACTGCCCCAAATTTGTGTGGGAAATTTAAGACCTCTGCAATATTATGCGCTTTAGGTTAAAATTGATTCTAGTCCTAGTACAAGATCTCATGCCAAATTTGAGACAGATCGAATTACGGCAAGGGGTCGCTCAACGAGACTGAAGTTTGTATGGCATTTTGAGACATTTTGCTCGGAAGAAACATGAAAAACCTGTTTTTCATCAATAACTTTGGTTTCCGTTGGCCGATTTCTTTCAAAAACGGTTTTTCTTAAAGGATGGTATTTATCACTGTTGATGAGTTGGGCCGGTCGAACATATTGACGCCTCATTAACAGTAATGAATACCACCGTAGAAAGTTAGCCTATTTTTGAAGCCTCATAACTTTTTTATCTAAACTCTTATCGAAATGCAGTCTTCGGATGAAATATTTTTCATAATTTAGGCTTCTAGAAACATTGTTTTTGAAAGAAATCGACCGACGGGAACCAAAGTTATTGATGAAAAACTGTTTTTTTTATTGACATCACAAATCGTCCAGTCATGTTCCTAAGCCCCTGTGGTTATGCAATTTATTTAAATTGTCAAGCATTTTTCCGCCCTTAGTTCTTTCCGAACTATCAAGTGAATATCATCCAAACTCAAATATTAGAAAAACATTAAAAAGTGCAATCGAGCGCAACAACAATGGTTAAAATCGGTCATTATTTGACGAAACGGCATGCATTTCACATTGAGTGTTCTGGTCGGACTTTATTCGCCTTATTAAAAAAGTGATGAATATCACCCTTAAAAAAGTTAACCAATTTTTGAAACTTAATAACTTTTTTATCTTAACTTTAATTGAAATGCAACCTTCAGATGAAATATTTGTCATAGTTTAGACTTTAAGAAAACCCGTTTTTGAAAGAAATCGGTCGAGGGAGACAAAAGTTATTGACGAAAAACTGGTTTTTCATGTTCCTCTCGAACAAAATGTCTCAAAATCCCATACAAACTTCAGGCTCGTTGAGCGACCCCTTCCCGTGGTCCGATCTGGCCCAAATTTGGCATGAGATCTTGTACTAGGCCCAGGACCAATTTTAACCTGCAGCGTATAACATTTTACAGGTCTTAAATTTCCCATACAAATTTGGGGCAGTCTAGTAGTTAGTCTAACAAAAGTTCGCGATAACGCGGCAGATTTATTCATGGTTGTTTGACACGCAAAAACAAATGTCATTGGACGTTTCGAAGCTTTTGCCGGGCATCTTAATATATTGGTTGTGGTTTTTTTCTAGAACTAAATCGCTCCTAGTAGTTGAGGAGTTTTCTGTAGTTAACACATCGACAGGATAAATAACTCGAAAGAGTTAACATCCTAGAAAAAAGTATTATCACAGTGACCTGATTTCTGAATCCTGATTTGTTCAAGATTAGTTTAAAAATTATGGAAAAAATTACTTACCCCTTGTGGGTTTTGAACTAACACGTCTTGAAGCTCTAAGGCTATGATGAATTAGATAAATATTGTCGATATTATTTTGATTTATTTTATAGTTAAATTATTCCAAAACCAAACGTCAAACTATGCTAATAATAAAAACGGAATAAATACTAACGCTTTAATCCATTTTTATATAGCGTGCCATACCAAACATTTGCTTTGAGCTTAAAATTTTTCTTTGTATCATGAAAAGTAGAATAAATCTGTGTAGTTCTTTCCCGTAGCATATGTATAAATTTTATTTTATTGTTTTTTTTTTTCTTTCCTGTACATTGGTTCCTTTGAATCGTTTGGATTTTTCCGTAAATATTGAAGGCCAAGTGCCCGCTGTACGTAGTGCATGTAATGAGTAAATCTGCCGGAATCGAGCTAGCACGCGCTCGGCGTCGTTATCCGGGCATTTTAGGTGAAACCTTGGCCGCCGCTTTGGGAACCGATGGCACCAACTATTGGCACCAGTGCTGGCACCATGCCGCGGCCCATGTCCTGAGCCCCCCTCTGAGGCCGGACCCCACCACACCCGAGTTTATGATGAAGTTGCTGGCCCAGTAAGTTCCGGATGTTTCGGAGACACTATGTAGAGTATTGTGTGGTGTTTTGTTTTGGGGTGTAACTAATCTTGCATGCAATCTTGCGTCCTTTTTCTCATGTCTATTGTCCCTCAAGTGCACCATTTCATATCAAATATCCACATTTTGAAATAAAATTTTCAGCTTAAAACATCCTAATTCGAAATCCAATAAATTCAAAATTTGATGTGTCATTTTCCATGCTTACCCTGGACTGAATCCAAATTGATGTTGTGATACGTCTAACCATTAAACAAACAAACAAAAACAATCGGCATCGGTACGACGACGACGCTTCTTCATTCATCAACGCACAACAAAAACATCCACTAGACGAAGACGCCTCTGTACGTTACCAAGGTGACGAGCAAACTGGCCGCCGAGCAGGTTTCCCAGGCGAAACGGCGAGGCCTGCTCGTGTACGGCGAGACCTTGGCCAGTACCCTCGGGTGTACACTGGCTCAGGTCAAACCGAACGCACTGGTCTACTACACGACTAGCCCGCCGATTAGGACCGATCCCGAAACACCCCGACATCTGATGAAGTTCCTGGCGCTGTAAGTTTGTTGTGGACTCTCATAAGTTTACCGTTAGTTAGTCAAACTCATTACATACTTGTGTTTTTCATTAAATGTTTTAATTTTAAATTAAGACTGATAAGCTTAAAAGTTAGGTACAGAATCAGTTATTCAACAAAAATTAATTTCTCATAATTTTAAATTTTGATTCAACCATAAAAGTCGAATAACTCATTTTGTACGATTACCATAAGATATAAACTCGAGCGCAATGCAATGGTGATCTTCCATTCGGACTAACTGTAAACTCATTCTAATCCCAATTTTCGTTTACCTCTCTCAGGGACGACCTTCAAACCACCGGCAGCGATAACTGCACCTTCAACAAGAACCAAAAAGAACTCGGACGGTGTGATTTCTCCAAAATCCCGAACGGTGTCAACGGGGTCGAAGATCGCATGTCCGTGGTTTGGGAAAAGGGCGTTCAAACGGGTCTGATCGATCCACAGCGCTTCGTAGCCATCACCAGTACCAATGCGGCAAAGATTTTCAACATCTACCCGCGTAAGGGTCGCATCGCGCCCGGTTCTGATGCCGACATCGTCATCTGGGATCCGAAGGCTACCCGAACTATTTCGGTGGAAACCCATCACCAGGCGTGCGACTTCAACATCTTCGAAGGGATGAAGTGCCACGGCGTTCCGGAGTTCGTCATTGTTCATGGACGGGTTTGCGTTGAAAACGGAACAATCCGGGTAGCTGAAGGTCAAGGAACTTTCGTGGAAACACCCATCAATCCACCATTCGTCTACGATGCCCTCAATGGTATAACCGAACGTAATGGCGACGAAAAGAGTGCCCGCAACGGTTTGCAAAGTCTGGACCTGAATCAGAAGCACGATGTAGACATTCCGGAACCGTTTGCCCTGCCGGAGAAGTACGTCCCGGGACCGGCGTTAAGCATCGTCTCCGTAGATTCTCAGATGAGCACCCCGCACAGTGCTCGAGGCGCCCGGCCCGGCGTTTGCAAGGATATGCAGCAATCGACGTTTTCCATAAGCGGTAAGTAGCGTTTCCGGTGTGTGAATAAAATTGTACAAAGGTTTTGAAGGGGTTTTAATTTCTGATATCACACATATAGCATCACAATCAAAACAGAAAATTGATCCCTGTAGGTATTTTATGGAATTTAGTCTTTTTTTTTCAATCTAACGAATAAAACCCATCGATTTTTTGGTGGCGTCAAAGCATAGCAAAGACCATATGCGGAATTCATCATCTGAACCTGGACTCAGTCAAATAGCTCCATTCCATCAAATATTGGAATTGCAATTGGTATTGGGAGATTCGTGGAGGGAAAATTCCTGTCATTGAAGTCCATGTCTTAGCCTCTTTTTAGTGAAACATCCGAAGTACAACATTTATAGAATACCTTGAAGGTACGAATTGAAGTACCCGAAAAACTTGGGTCTCGAAAATGTGTGAGGCTCACATTTCGCTGAATAAAGGTTATCCAAAACAATTGAGAAAGCATTTCCTACTGAAAATAGTTCGGAACTCAGTACCAATTTCAAAAAGTTGAAAACGATACTTTAGCGACTTTCGAGAATTTTATTTGCTTTTAATTGTCACATTGCACAATGGGGAAAAAGTGTATAAATCGCGAAGAAATTCAATATCTTCCCTCCTACACGAAATAAATCTATGAAAAAGTACTTTCCTTTAGTGAAAATGTCCGGAATATCAATTGGACGTAGTTTGAGACGCCGCACGAGCTAATTCCATTATATTTTGTTAACAAGCCAGAAAAAAAACTTATTTAGACTTTAAAATTTTGAACAAAAGTTCATCTACCTTGTGTGATTTTTTCTATGGAATCCAATGGAGGCTGTTTGAGCCAGCGCACGCTTAGAAAATTGCAGTTATGGCTGATTTTACTCTCAATTCCCCTATATTTTTCAATTATTTCAGAAAAAAAGCATGTTCGGACTTGAAAAATTTGAACCTAATGGGACGTATCTTGTGTTATTTCTTCCGAGGAAGCAGGGACCGAAAAATAACACACTGTGCTGTGAACACTGTACGTGCAACACGAAATCTCAAGTGCTGATACAAAAAAAATTGTGTGCAACACTTCATTGTAACACGACACAATTTGGGTGCCGTGCTGTACGAACACAGCACAGTTTTCAAATGTGTTGTGTTGGGAGACGGCACTGTGTTTTTGAAAAGCAACACAGTTTCCTAGTTTTTTTTTTATATACAATGTCGGAATCGGGAAAACGCGCGAAGAGTCTCCTCGGGCAGGATCTATTCAACATTGATCTTGCAAATAAAGTAGGTACGTGTAAGTTATGCGGACAAACATTGAAAAGCTTGAGAAACTTTGACTTTTTCTTGCACCGATTACTTAGATTGGAGAATATTAACAAAAGTTGAGATATAAAAAAATACATTCAAATGAAGTTAACAAATTGTTTGAAAGAAAAATTAAAATTCAAGCCGTCCAGCCCATCGTATAGAAACCCTAACAATTTTGTTTAAAATTTTGATTGCTGTTGCAAGGCTCGAATTCTCAAATGTATGTTCAGAATGAGTGCATGTTCGGAAAAAATATAATTATTTCAGTTTAGTCCGCATGATAATTAATTATTCAGATTAAGGGCCGTTTGTCCGATAAACCCGTGTAACAACCCGTCCCTTCAATTTCATAAACAATCAGAAGAGGGATGGGCTTAATAGCGGCACGTTATAATAAGTAATTTGTGTTCGTTCTGTAAACACTGTGTCTAATCTGAACACAGCACAATTAATGTGTTGTGCTGCATTCAAGTGTCGCACACATCGTCATCTGTGTCAACACTTTCGATTAGATGTTGCACACAATGTTTTTTATGTAGACTGTGTTATGTATCATCCACAACACAACTAATTTGAACAACACAAACACAACACGATTTCGTTTTCAGTGTGCCGTGTCAAAAAATTGTGTTGCACGTACTGTGTTCGTGCTATTTTCGGTCCCTGCGAGGAAGAAGCCTATTTGAGCCATTGAAAAATGTAGGGGAATTGAGGGTAAAAACAGCAATAACTCCATTTTCCAAAGCGTGCGGTTGCTCAATTAGCCTTCATTGGATTCCTCGGAAAAAATCGCATGAGATAAATCTTATTTGGTTCAAAATTTTCAATTCCGAACATGGTTTTTCTTAGCTATTCGAAAAATTATTATGGTGGCAAATCGTGGTCAAAGCCACAAAATAAGAAGAATTATTTTCGCTAAGTTTGTTTATATTGGAAACATTTCGAAATTCTCCATACCCCGTTCATAGTCGTGTACTAACAGCTCGCCTTTAACAATCCGCAGTATGCTTTCGTTGAATAAGGACCTTCCTTTTCCGGGAGTTTGCACGGCCATTTAATGTTACAGCCTGAAAAGGTCGACCGTACATGTCTGCCTCGGAGTGGCCTCCTTCGCCCCTGGCGATGCTGTTGTCGCTGCGGTGGTCCGGACCTTGTGTGGAAATTGCCTTGATTGCTTGGTATTCCAGGTACTCAATGCTTCGCCCCCACGATGATTAGCCAATCACGCCACCACTGGATGGCCGTCGTTAATTCAGCGGCAGATGCTAACGCCACCGTCGGTGCAGGAGACTCTACACGGCAGCAGCTGGCGAAAGGAAGGAACCGGAACTGGTTGCTAATGCGCCGCAGTTGCTGCCTTTCGGGTGCGGACCACCCTAGATGTGATACCGCCGTCGGAGTGGATTGCCCGACGCACCTAGCGCCGCTGTTGATGAATACCGGATCCTGATTTCGAGAAAAATTACTGCATTTTGGCGCTGACCACCTTTGATGTAAAACCGCAGTCGTAGCGGATCGCTCGGCGCAGCTTGTGTCGCTGGTGATGAGTGCCGGATCCTGCTTTCGAGCAGAACTGCTGCCTTTGTTATCGATCGCCCTGCGCTTGTGGTGCCTCCTGGGGACTAACAGGGGGCTGCTGTCTTGTGTCCAGCGATTCGTTGCACAGGAGATGAGATAATCAGTCTCCGAAAAGGGGCCCTTAGGAAACGGATCCATTTAAAAATGTTTGCCCAAGCGTGGTTTCTTATGCTACTTAAGCACGTGTGTGGCCTTCTCGGAAGCTATCGGCGAACCTCTGCGGAGCTGGCTCGTTTGGTTGTTCCTTTTTCTAGATAATGGAAAAGAGCGTAAGTGCTGGGAGCAGAGTTACCAACATTTTTTTTCTCAAAAATCAGGGAACTGGTGAAATAAAAATCATGCAAAATCAGGCTACGTTAAAGTAACGGAAATTTTGGCTCAAAGTGATGACCTTTTTTTGATCATTGCTCCACATTTTCACTCTAATATGTGTTGTAAGCCTACTTGGTTGAACAATTCTACTAAATCAAAGCAATCGAAAGATTCCCTTTAATTCCCTTCTTTAAATAAGAATTAAAGGGAATCTTTCGATTGCTTTGATTCAGCCACATTTTTACTTTTTCACTTCAGCAATGGTATCTAATCCAGTTCCTTACTAGGTACCCACTTTTCATCACTTTCACAAAAATCATGCAAAATCAGGCATATTTTCAAAAATCAGGGAAATTCAATGGCTTATCAGGTTGTCAGGCTGATCCTCAGGCACATTGGCATCTTTGGCTGGGAGCGTTCGATTGGAAACCAGGAAATCATACCTGTCGAATTGCCGAGCTGATGACTGCTTGGTCGGCTTATCGGTTCGAACGGCAATTAGAGCGGAGTGCTTGTTCCTGCGGGACTCTGAATGGTGTTAAATTTTTTTGTAGTATCTTGTGTTGAAGTACATTTCCTTTATCTTCGGCACCGGCTCCAGCTGTTACAGCGGTCACTAAACATCATCCACAAGTTTTGACAGTAAATCCGCGATTTCGAAGCTAATTTTTGACAGATCGTTTGTGTGCAAGAAAATGTAAACAAATGGGTGGAAATACTAACCTGTAAAAACTTATGATTTTCTCTGATTTGGTAAGGATTTTCAAAAAATTGTGAATACAGTCTTAAAGTAATAGGTTCAGAGATTATTGTTAGCTATAGGAGAAAATCTGTATGTGCCGTGATGCATCGTAAATCGACGACAAAAAATGTGTTTTTTTTTACTATTATAAAAACCTCTCGAAGTATTTCACATATTTTTGAATGAAAAATTTAGCCAAGTGCACATTTTCAATTGCAATTTGTTAAAAGAGAAGTCAATTAACATTTCTTCAAAATTTGGAAAAGCCGCAACAACTGATAAGCTAGAAATTTCTATTCAAAAATCCATAGATTTTTACTATTTTCTACCAAGTTTTCTTCTGCAGCTGCATACAATCAGGCGTGATAATTTGAAAGCTGGAGGGTGGATTTTGATATTTGATGGTGGTTTAAGTGAATATAAACAAGATTCTCGAATTACAACACAATTTTAGATTACTTTTATGCTATTCAATTGACATCGTTCGGTGGTTATTATCATGCTCTGTCGTTCTATCGGACCTTATGGTCTGATTTTTTTTTTTGCGAAACTTATTGAAAATTTAATTAATGCAACCACAAGCCGTAAAGAATTTCAATTAAGAATTTAACATTTTATACTATCTTAAGCTGAAACTTCATACATTTTTATATTTGTTATATATTTTATATATGTTATATCTAAACTTAATCCAACAGTTAGTTGATAGTAACAACGAACAAATCGTCCAAACCAGCCAAAATGACATGAAGTTCAATTTAAAGATATAATATAAAAATATAGATAACAAATTTGAATAAAAAGAAAGTCGCAAACAATTTTTTTACATGTTGGTTTTTTCTCAACGACTGACTAGTTTAAAAAGGATTAATCTCATAAAATTGACTCTTCAACCGGGCAAATTTATTATGATTTAAGTAGTAAAATAAACTTTAATCTTCAAAAGAGTGTTTTTTTTTGTAATCCTTTGGATTCATGAAAATTTTACTTAAAAGATTATAAAGTCTTCTATAGTTTATCGTTTACCCAGAATGTTGCTCACGCATCATCGTACTACTCCAGATGGCAGCAGCGCAGCTTCGAAACAGCGAATTAGGCATATGTCTACCAATCAAGAATCTACACACAAAAAAAAAGCATAGAAAAATTACTAAATCCGTGGTTTGAATGAACAACACGCAACCATATTTTTTCCAGGGATGAATGACTTTTAGAAGTTAAAATCCATCCAAATAAAAAAAAAAAAAAAAAAAAAAGCAACCATATTTTTGAGTCAATAATGTTTTGTTCTTGATATTACCATGTACATAGTAATTTTACTTTGTGTTAATTTTGGCTGCGCATAGTAATTTCGACTACGTTCATAGTAAAATTCTCAATGAAACCATGAGTATTTTTTACATTCTGCATGGTAAAATTAATATGTTCAATTTTGAAAATAGTATGTCTTATGATAGAAACAAGCATGTTAACATGATCCAAATAGTAAAATTACCATGCAGCATGGTATGAATATCTCGTACCATAATCGATTTTACTAATTATTGTGATATTTTGAGCCCTTTAATTGAAAATGCAATTTTTTCATATTACTTTTTTATTTCATCAGTAGTGTTTCACTAACATAACTTTTCTTCGTGTGAAGCACAGTACGCCGGAACGAACCACATCTGATGATTAATTGGAATATTCTGAAAACAAAGTTATAAAAATCAATTTATTGGGCATATTGATATTATTTATTTCAATTTACGCTTAAACCGATTTGGGATGTTTCGGAACTCCTTTTGGCCATCGATGATAAACTTCCGGGGCGGGGGTCTGGGACTTGAGCAAGTGCCTCTTGAAATCGAAGTGCCAATGAAAAAAATTTGGCTTCCGGCTCCAGCACTTCCAGTAGAATTTTTTAGCGATTTGAGTCGGGACCGAGAGTTGGCCGGGTGGGTGATTGAAATTGATTGTTAAACTAAACACTTACAATTTTATCCGCGCCGGACAGCTTGTTCGCGTTCCTAAATCGCGACGAACGACCGAAAAGAAAACACATTCAAACGAAGCGCACAATGAAGAATTTATCATGGATATAGTATTTCCGACTTCACAAAATATGATTACCATGCGCATAGTAATTGCAAGAACACAAATCGTGCAATATCTAAATATCATGCGCATGGTAATTTAGACACGAGAAAATTACTATGAGCTGTCAAAGTTCGAATAGTAAAAAATACTATGTTATAGTACTTTAACCCAGATTTCTGGTAGAAAATACTAAATCGTGGTAGAAAACACTAGATCGTGGACATAGTAAAATTATCATGATCCTGTATTTGGAAAACCCATGCAATTTTTTTCCGTGTATACTATGCAACTTTCGAACAATTTTTCAGCACAAATAACAATTAATAGGTAAAAATGAAATATTTTTCCGGGATTAAAATTCGCAGCGAAAACAAATCACATCAGTCGTCCACGGCCGCAGCCTACTCCTTCGAGTATACCTACTATTAGCACAGAGAACTATTAGAAAAACTTTTGTTGATAAAATAACGACGTCGCTGCTGGTCTTGGCACGTTCAAGAATTCTATATTTCGCCTGAAAACAAAGAATGAAAAAATGACAATTTCCAGTCATTTAGGGTTAATTTTGAAAAACTTACCAGCTCAACCACATGTTTGACGGTGGAATCGTGCCACAAACTGGGCTGCGAGTTGATCGTCGCAGAACCATTCGGCGGGCAGTTGATTTTTTGGTATATAACTGCGCCGGAGGATCCTTCGGGGAGAGCTGTTCCTCCAGCACGGCCTCCAGAAACTCCGCTTTTTTCAGGTAGAGGCGTAAACACATGACGCACGTTGTATTTAGAAGAAAGGAGACAAATTGGAATCATTGTTAGATGTAGAGGAAAGTCGGGTAAGACGGACACAGCGGTTAAAACGGACACTTTCAATATTTCGAGAATTACAATGTATGGCACTAATCTAATAATGGGAATATGTTCGCCTAAGTGTATCAACACTTTCGAGACCCTTTCTTTATTTATAGCAAGCAAGGTCCCATAATAGTAAACAAAACAAACAAAAACATTGAGAATCCATTATTTGATGTAATTTTCTCTCCTCATAAAATAGTTCATAACTCGCAAAATTTTCGAAAATGTCAACCGTTTACAAAAGAAGAGTGTTTATTAGGCTTCTTTTTAACCATATGGAGGAAAATCAGCGAGTTTCGGTCAAAGGGCTTGAACATCAATCGTTAAGATAAAAAAGTTGCTAAGGCGGGTAAGACGGACACCTCAAGGTCGGGTAAAACAGACACATAAGTTTCTCCAGCACAGATAAAAAAATGTAACCTTACAATACAAGTGATTTTACATTTCTGCATCGTCGCTTGAAATTTTTTGAAAAAGAGTATAGCAGCTCAACCATTTCTATGAAAATTACATGTCAATGCACGCTTATTCCAGCGCCGGTGTCAGTTTGTCAGTTTTGTTTTGTTTTCATTCCTGTTTCCCGTCCCGTGCTGCGTCGGCAAAGATGTTAGTTTTTTTTTCAATCAAATAGTGGATGCTGGTTAAAGGTAAATCAATATTAAAAATAACTGTGATTGACTTGATAATTTCACACTAATGTCTGTTCTTTACAGGAAATATTGATGCTGAATCCCCAAAATATCATCGCCCCAACTGTGCGACAATTTTCTGCTGTCTTATCGAAACAGCCGTCGAGCCGCCGTTGGCGGCGGAATCGGCAACGAACATCAGTTGAAGTGTTGTTAATCAATCAGCAATTGTGATTAACGTAAAATAAATTGTATCCTGCATAAAAACGGTGATTTTTTTGATTTTGCGAAACCACTCCCTGTCCAATAAGAATCGTGAGATGTGCTAAGTAATGTAAATGTACAGTAAACAAAAGCATTGAATGCTATCGGGAATTTACATGAAACGTGCAGTATTATCACTTGTAAATAGCCGATTCCTTTCTACCCATGCAGTTGCATGTAAATCTACGTGGATTTTTCTAAGTGTGAGGTATTTCAAATTTTTCATCGGTTTGATCCTCCATATGCCTTCAGAAGACCTTGGCAAGAGCAATTGCCGGTCGAAAATCACTCAGATGTTGAGTCAGGCCATAAAAACTCTAAAAACAGGTTCTCCGGTGAAGAAAGCGCCTATAAAAGGGTATTCCGAAACCACTCTGTTTTGCTTCTGGACTCGGACCAGTTGGTTCCATTTTGGTTTAAAAACGTTTTCTTATACTGAACTCACCAAAATATCTACATTCACAGCGATTTTTGCGGCAAAATGTACCTTTTCTGAACAGTGTCCGTTTTACCCGACCATTTTGGAAAAGTGTAATTTACAAACATTTTTCAGATGGCTATAAAAACAGTCTTGATGAAGGAAATTTACTAATTCCAGTGGTTAATGCGATAGTAAACAACCTAAACTGCCCATCTGCACGAAAACTGCGATGAAAATAGCAATATCTGGTTTTCTATTGCGATTCTACCTTAGGGTGTCCGTCTTACCCGATTTTCCCGTACAGAAATATTTAAAAAAAGCCTACTTCCACTTCCACGATGAAACCGACAGCGAGCAGATGAAAGCGTAAAAAACACATTTCGAAACCACAATTGTCATTTTAGCCACGTCGTGAAATACAGGAGATTTCTATTCTGAATTTGTTCGTTTTCCTGAACACTTCGAATTTCTGGATCAAGGGTTTGTCTCATGATGATTCGGTTAGCTATCTACCCGTGGCGCAGGAAAACGCTCTTTTTTGACAGTTCTAAGAGTCATTTTGAGCTGTTTTCCTGAAATTCAGAGGATCATGGTCCCGAGCGAAATAATTGCAATCTAAGTGTGTTCGAAATTTTGAAGTCCGAACATGCATTTTCCTAACTATTTGAAAAATGTAAGAGAATTAAGGGTAAAATAGCCATAACTCCATTTTCCGAAGCGTGTGATGACTCAAACAGCCTCCATTCGATACCAAGAAAAAAAAATCAGACAAGATACGTTCCATTTGGTTCAAAATTTTCAAGTCCGAACATGCTAATTTCATAAGTAATTGAAAAATATAGGGGAATTTAAGGAAAAGCCATAAGTCCATTTTCCGAAGCGTGCGGTTTCTCAAACAACCTCCATTAGATTTATCAGAAAAAAATCGCATAAGATAGGCCTATTTTTGTCAAAATGTTTAAGTCTAAATAAGTTTTTATCTGGATTGTTACAAAATTAAGGGGAGTCAGGGGTAAAAAAGCACTATAACTCCGTTAGTAAGCTCGTACGGTGTCTGAAACTACGTCCAATCGATTTTCCGGGCATTTTCACTAAAGGAAAGTACTTTTTCATAGATCTGTTTCATGTAGAAGGAAATTGAATTAATTCGCGGTTTATACACTTTTTCCCCCATTGTGGAACGGTAAAGACTGCGACTTTTCCAAAGAAATTTGCCAAAACATTGTCATGACAAATTTGTGGAACTGGTGAATTATGTACAGCTTTATTTTTCATTTTCTCTACTTAAATAGCTTTAAAATAACTTAATGATTTTTACTTGATTCATCGTCCTTGTCGGTGGAAAGCGATGTCCTTTTTAGTAAGAACATCTTAAGAATTTGAAACTTCATAGACGGATAGAAAGTAACAAGAAATTGAAGATGTTGTAAATGAGCGGGTATAATTTTATTTCCAATTTTATTTATAGATTTATTTAAGAGTTGTATTTCATTTATAAAAAAAATCACTTCTGAAATGTCTGCTCTTATGTGAGAGCTGTTTGCATATTTTTCGTAAATTTTTGTAAAAAAAATCAAATGTATTTCCGTCGGCGTGTCTTGCAAATACCTTCGCATGACAAAAATTTGCCCAATAATTATTAAAAAATAACATTAGGAGCTAATTTCCTTTTAATTATATGCCTGTTACTAAAAGCTTCCCAAATTCTCTAAACTCTTCTATGGAGCACTTTGTGGTGCTACTGTTTGGTTAATATTTCCCATGTTCAGTGCCTGGTGCCGCCACGATTCCAAGTACCGTATCCCAAACTCGACAAATTTCGGTTTGCCGAGATTTGTCCAATTTGCTGCTGCTCGATTGTTTCTTTCCTACATTTCCTACACTCAAGTAATTAAATTACTTATTGAAAAAAGAACTGGCCCGAGGTTAGTTCCCCAACCTCGACCTTCGTGGTGACAATCGAACTCGCTACCACAAGGCCACGCTTAGATGTTGTTCTAACAAAAACTAAAACACGAGTGGTGATACGATTTTGTAGCATACCTGCAGGCGCATCCGCCCAACCAAACAGCCAGCAAGGAAGACTTTTGTGCCCTTTTTGTGATTTGTCACTTTAGCAACTTTCAAGTTTATCAATAAGTACATATGATTCAATCAAGGGAATTGGGCAGCTGTTTCTCTTTGTCAGCCAATATATAACTTTCAAAGCCTTCGTCATTTAAGTAAATGATTTTTGGTTGCTTGGCTAGTCACGATGTAGCAAACGCGATGATAACAAACTGAGAAGGCTAATCACATCGATCCACTTCTGAGTTAAAGGGAGCTCATTTGATCTTAGCCTACTAATGTGTGGCGGAAAAAGCAACTCTATGCTAAAACGGAAACATAAATTCAATTCGATTTATCAAGAATGTAGACACAGAAAGGTAGATAGTGGTATGTGAATAAGAATTTAAAGTAAAGATGAGTGCATTTTTTTAAAATATTTATGTTAGGAATAATCATTATCTCAGTCTTACAAATTATTTTCAAAATGCTGTATTGTTCGCTTTAACATAAGAAAAAAAAATAATATTCATAAACTATCTTTTGCAGAGGAACTGGATGGCAGCGGTAATCGAGCCTGCATTAAAGTCAAACAACCACCAGGTGGCGCATCGGCCGGTTTCTGGTAAATGACAAAAACACCTTCAACAACACATCTACCAAATACAAACGCATCATGATAAATGTCTATGACAAAACACTATATAAGAAGATTAAGAAGAAAATGTAAGTGACTTGTTGTCATCGGATCAAAGTCAAACCACACACCACCCTACAACGTCACGTCGTGAACCAAATACCAATACTAAAGTGTAGTTAAATATACAATTTCGTACTAATCTACCAAATAATGGCAAACCGAACGGAATTCAAATGTGTTGTTGAGATAACATCACTGAAAAGGGGAATTCTTGTTGGAAAGCTTAGATTTTCAGCTTAATATAAAATAAATCAAAAGCGTCTTTGAAAATTGATCCTTAAACCGCATTATCTTCCCCGCAGTTGTTCTTATATGGTTAGCAAAACATTTGTTTGAGCTTAGATGTGTACCTAATATGTAATAATAATTTAGTAACAGAAAAAAATATTGACGTTTAAATGGCATTAGTACAGGAATTTGTACAACACAAATCACATGATAAGTTAAATTTGCATCATTAAAAACATCAATTGTATCGTTGAACTAAGGAAAATTAATTCACTTAATTCAAGGCAGGCTGAAATGTGCAATCAATTGTTTAGTAATTTATTTTGGCTAAGATGACTTTCCAAAGCTTAAAGTTGACAAAGCAAAAAATCATCACAATTAAGCAAAACGAAAATTCTCACAGCGCACAAAAAAAAACAAAATATTAGAAAGTAACATTAACGGTCACGACACATCAATCCTGATAAATTTTGTACTCGATTAAGTTTTTTCAACACTGTTAGCGAAAATATTTAGACAGCTTAAGCCTTTCCTTAAATATTTATTGTCTTCGGAGATTCGTTGCCTTGGTAAATCAATCTACTTCATTTGTTCGTATTTTCAAACATTCAGATTATATGTATCGAAAAATCTTCTTTGAAAAGAAAGCATGAATCCTTGAAATAATTAGCTCTAGGTAAAGTAGAAAGTAACAGTGAGTGACTCAGCTTGTAATAATCGTGAAATAAATTCACCCGGAATGTATTGATTTCGTTTTGCTTATATTAGAAAAAAAAGAAATTAAATCTCCAGGTCTACTTTTTTGCTAGGTAAGTACTTTAAGTTCTAGATTTCAAAGTAAAATTATAAGTTCAAGATACCGTTACAACGTGTTTTTCAGTATTAAGAGTTCACATTCGAGAAGGGGAATTCGAAACGGTTTCTCTGTTGAACCTTGTTCGAGTTCTTCGTCTTCGACATTTAAAAATAAGTATTAGTTACATTGTCACATTAAAAACCTTCGTGATAGTGAACTTTTCGATGCCCAATGGCATAAATTTGGTATTAGCATGAACCATGTAACCATATTTTTTATCCAGGATCAACACAAAACTTTCCAGTGCTTGTTATTTCAGAACTAATAGAAGTTTATCCGAATCACACTCAAAAACTGTGTTTCCAAGCTCGTAGCTCGAAGGTTTGAAGAGAAAATATAACAAAATATACAGTTGTAGCCGAAAAGCATTGCAGCAGTATAAAAATTAGAATTCTGTGAAATAGAAATCATAATCGACGGGCTGGAAATGAACTATTTGATGACATATATCATCGATCTGGAACTTTTATGCACTTGAGTTGGTTTTTTTGCTTTTAACTTTCATCGATCGATACGGGATGAAAAATGAAGGATTTCAGAGTATTGAAATTTTGCTAGCTTACACAACTCTCGTTGCAAGGAACAATGTTTTAATTTCAAAGCAAACAACATTGGCCGCTTAATGCTATGTTTGATAATCCTTTATTAAAAAATGAATTCAGAGCTTCAAGTGAAAGTTCAAGGAGTTACACAGGGGGCCTAAGATAAAGGGAGAAGATACGTCAATGGTCACACAAATTGTGCATCCATTGATTGAAATTGTGGGGAGTTGTGACCAATTGTGCGGGAAATAGCAAATTTGAGTTAAAATAAGAGAAACCAGGGCTCAGAGAAGGGGAGAGAGAGAAAATGTGCGAATAGTTGCAAACAGAGATTCCAATGTGTCTGATTTTTCAAGGCTCAGCCTGACAACCTGATAACACTGACCACACTGACATGACACTTAGAACAAAAATTCAACCATTTTCTGTCTAATTTTTTGTTGTCAGATTTTGCAGGTTCGCAATACCGACGGCAGGTGGCGAACCTGAAAAATTAAACAAAAAATTCCCTGTAGGAAAAACGGTCCTGTTTAGCCCGATTTTATCGTAAACTGCAAAAAAACCACATATTGGGGATATGTGATAGCCTTATAGATTTTTGCAATGTGATTCCCATTTCAAAATAACGTGTCCACACATATAGAATACAAAATTATGACTTTTATATGCGTCACATAAAAGTCAAATCCCACACATAAATATTATAAGCCTACATTGCACTCAAACATCTTCCTTCATCTAGGCGTTTACGTGCTTGCCTACTTGAAGGCGTTTTATTTTGTTAGAATTGGTTTTCGGATCGAAATGAAAAATTGTGAGGTGATGAATCGAAAAATTTATAATTTTTATTTTAAATAGAAATGAATATTAAAATGCCAAGCCTAATACTTACATGTCTCGTGTTCGTATTCCATTGGCACAAGAATGCAAATTCCGCATCGGAAAATCACGACGTTTATTCGACTGGAACAATATCGACGTCTTGCCTCCTATGGCAGTAGTCAGGGATTGGTTTCCTATGGGGGGTTCAGAAGAGATCAATGATTACGCCTTATTTATAATAGAGTAATACTTACCTAATTAAAATGTTTGAATTATCACTTAAAAGTACACACCAACTTTCTCTTCAGGGTGGCCATTTTGAACACACGGAAATTTTCAAAGACGAAAATCTTAGAATGTATGAGTCAATATCATATAAACTTCATGTTATGAATATACAATTTATGTGTGACATATGATGTTCACATGAAGTATATGAAATATATGCGTAGAGCAGTTTTGAAGACCTTATGTGTGAGGAAACATACATCCTAAGTGTGGATTTTTTGCAGTGTACACTCATAAAATTCGACACATTGGGGCTATGTGTGAGCCTATATAGAAATTTGCAATTTGTGTTTCATTTGAAAAATATGTGTTCCACACATAGCCAAAAACATAGAATGATTATGTGTGGCGACACATGAGCAGTATATGTGCGGGAAAATGAATTTTATAAAATTTTGCATATAGATGCTATATGGAATGCAGATTAATTTTCTGCTGCTCTTTTCGGTTCAATTTACTCTTTCAATTCAAAACTATCAAATAATAAACGTTCTGCGCTACACTGTTAGACAACTTTATTTTTTATTAAAACCTTTTTAGCTAAATATCACGCTATGTATCACTCCACTAATTTTGATCATGTTTAGAATTGGTAACCGGAAATTTTCCTGCACGGCGGAGCATTATGCAGATTAGCATCCTTCGCAGGACCTTCATCCACTGTAAATAGCCGTTTTTCCTTCGAATATTAACGCTTAAGTGTCTCCGGGGGGAGTATTTCGATACTCAACAGGGACCCACAGAGAAAATGCCTTCCTCGATGCTGTGACCTTCTTCGTTCTCCGGAGTAATTGAAATATCGTTGCACTTCCAGCGTTCGGGATAACAGTTCTGGGGAAATTAAAAAAAAAAATAAGCAGATATTTAAAACATACCCGAGCAGACTTTGATGCCTAAATCGATAGCAAACGGTAACCAAAATGAGCTATCAATACCAAAATGATGGCATAATTTAGCATCGTAATTTTCGCGATGGCAAAATTAGGTTTTATTGAAGCATCAATTTGTCGAAAGATGATACCTAACCAATACCCAAATAAGTTATTGAGACCAAAATGAAAGCACTTTTTGGTTTTGTTTTTTCTAAAATAACAAAACGAGGCATCATTAAGCTTTCATTCATAATGATAGAGCAGAAACGTAAGACCAAAATGATAGCATGATTTGGTATTAAATTTTCTGTGATGAAAAATCAGATTTCATTAAGGTGTTAAAAATAAAATCGAAATGAAAGCAAGTAGCAAACTTAAGTTGGTTTGTTTGTTTGTTACCGGTATAGTGCGTTCATTTTGAATGATAATTTTTCAATCGTTGCAAGAATAAGCATAATTAAATATCATCAATTTGAAAACTGAAGTTACACACAGCAGATTCGTTCGATATCGACAAAGCGCGTTTGTGTTGATTTTTCAGCCATTGCTTAAGTAGGCATCATTAAGGTATCCTCATGTTCTACATTAAATTAGTTGTGCATCGATACAATTTTTATACGGAACACGACATTCGATTCTGACAACGCGTCCGAACACATTGGTGTTGCCAAAATCGAACCCAGCCATTAGCATTTTTTATACTTTATCAACATAGACGAACGTGAGCATATTGATGGTGTTTGTTTCAGTTATATTGGTCCTGTAAAACCAAAAAACACTAGATAATGTATGTATTTAACTTTAATAAAGTTCTGTTTTGGCACAAGTGCCTAAATCGAATGTTGGAGTCTGCACTTATTTTCAATATCGTAACATATAATTGACAAGGCTGAGATAAAATTCGCTTGAAATATGATGACTTTTATTTTGATTTTTAGTACAATTATGGAGCGTATAGAAGAATTTTCATGAATCTTATGAACAGCATCAGTCGTTTGAAAAGTTTATTACTCATTGACTAAATTTGTGCTTAAATGCATGTTTATTAAAGTGGGTACCTATATGGTGTACCTAGAAAAACAAAATCATTTTAATTGTTTTGAGACTTATTAAAGTTAGGTATCACTTATTCGAAGTTTGAAATTATTTTCTGAAATTGTTCATTCATTACAATTTTTAAAATTTCTAAATCGAAACACAATAATAAAAATATCATAGCCCAAATGATTTTAATTTTTAAAATATTTACTGTGAACATATGATTTGAATGATACTCACGAAATGGTTTGATTTTTGGTTTAACTGATTTTAAAAAAATGTATTACAGTGTTTAACACCATGTTCAACACAATTTTCCAGCTACGCATCAGGCAGATTATTTTTTTTTTTTTTTACCAAAACAGGGTAAATAAAAATGAGCGTGTATCATTTTAATAACAAAAACAACTAGGGTTCATGTTATTTACATTCGTTCGTGATTCGGAATTCACCCCAAGCAACCAGAATTCCTTTAAAAAGGTTCCATAGAAGCTTAATCAGCTCTCGTTTGTGTCTGAAGAGAATGCTAATCAGCCCAAAATTTAAGTTCTTAAAGCTACTTTCAAGTTCGTTTAGGGGGCTGTAGAGAACGCTATTCAGCTTCTAAGAGAATGTCAAGAAATTTCTACGCGCCGAAAAAAAAATCCAATTGACAGATTGCTCTGACAACCACATGTCAGATTGCTAGGTTGCCGGTCTATTCATGGTCTATCTCATTGATTTTAATTATATTGTTTTGATTACAAAAGCTGCTTACACGCCTAGAGAATTGAACCGCTGCTCTCTAGGTTGCAATGAAACTCACCAGCCTCTCGACCAATCCAGCAATAGCTAATTGCCACTGTAATGATTAGTATTTAAACTTAATGTCATTTGAGATGATTGAGTGGGTTGGTCAATAGAAGGTACCTTATTTCGTTCAAAGGACTTTCAGTACACAATATGAATCATAACAAAAATTCGCATCATCAAAAATTATTTAACATTTATAAGAAAAATTCGAAAAAATCTTGAATTCCATTTGTAAACAAAACAAATACCATGACAAGAAATTGACTGACATTTTTGACATGTCGCTTAGAATTCCCATATAGGTGCTTCAAAACACGTTCAAGTATCTTAATGGTGCGCTTTAGAATGTTACGCGAACGTTATCGACCTTCTTGAAAAACATTTTTGACATGTCGCTTAGATTTCCCATATAGGTTCTTTAAAACACCTTCAAGTCAGTGTTCTGAATATCACTCATTTTCAATGAATGTTTCTGATTGCACTTCGCACCTGAACGTACAGCGGTCGGGTTTCGTTATTGATTGCTACTGGACCTACCCGATCATCGATCGTTCAATTCATCGCTAAAATACAGATCACCTCGCACGATGCTTGCTGTCAAAACAGTGCAGCACCATCATCAAATTGGAATATCACCAATGCGCAATGCATATGGCGAATCTTGTTGGTCTTCGATCAGGAGTGAATGGATCAGGCAGTGAGTGAATGATACATGAAGCCGATCATTAGCGTATTTTGTTTGATTTGATATAAAGCAAATTAATAAATTTATTTGTTGTTATAACGTTTTTTAACATCAGTATGATCAAAATCAAATTGCAGTTGTGTTTGTGAGGGAAAGATGTTCACTTTCGCCGTGTTTTTCAATTTTTACAAGTTCTCTTATCAAAATGTCGTACGTCACGTTAAAACTACTGAGAATTTATGGTGTCCCGCACAACTGTTTGATTTTTCTCGTCCTTCAAAAAATAATTTTGAATTTCATATAATTCAGGCAGATACTGAGTGAGCTACATTCAGAATGGATCAGTTTGTATCTCACTCATCTCCGATATGCGATGTTTGCTGAACCGATGATTCTGAATGATGCGACTCGGTTTGCATAGCTGATAGGAGCGCTGATCGAGATTGCATACCAGCCAGGCGAAGCAGTAGCGAGAGGCGCTATCCCATTATACAATCGGAATGTTTCCAACAGGAAACGTATCCTGAGTGTTTGTTTTGATTGATTTTCGGACCATTGCTTCAAGTATCTTAATGGTGCGTTTTGGAATGTTACGCGAACGTTGTCGACCTTCTTGAAAGAAGTTCCATTAAAAGCGCTTAGAAGTTCCGTTATCGATAGTTTAACCTTTCAAAGGGCGATGGAAGTTCCTGAGTAACTTTTACGCGACAAGAGTCACCTGAAGTTCCCGTAATACATTTTTTCAGCCAAATGTGAACTTCGGAGTTCGGAGTTAAGTAAAAACGCGACTTTTGGTTGCTTGGGACGGTAAGCAATCTAACTTTTGTGTGTCCTGCTGTCAAGAAATGGAAAAGCTAGAGGTATCTATAGGATAAATATATTTTCAAAGTCTATTTAGTCGTTAATGGAATCGTCTCCCGTCTCTGATAGCTATCACAGAAACAGACCAGCGGTGTAAAGGCTGCTATCCGTGAAAAACAGTACGAGGTAGCAGATGACTTCCGATTCCAGTTCCCAATATACGCCAACCCGCGGTTCAAACTGTTAGTTCCTTGCATTTTGTATAGACCATGGAAACATTGCTTTATGTAACTTTAGACGCAAAGCGGATTCGTACCAAAACCCGGATTTAGAATGACTTGTTTCTGCCTACTGTGCCAAAAATTTGGGTTGGTGAAGAGGAAGTGGCTATTTAAGAAGCGCAGGAAATGCTGTGTGAAGCGTAAGAAGACTTCAACTTCTATCTTCTGCTGATACCTATTTATTGCTTTTGTTCCGGAGAGGCGGCTGAACTGATTTCTATGTTCTGGAAGCCGAGGAGTAGGAAGTATACTTGAAGATGACTGAGAAAAGGATCCGATGCATCTCCAGAACGAGCGGCTTCAGGAGAGGAATGACCGGATAGGAAGAAAGGCGTTAAATATGCGTAAGTTTTTTTAAACTGCTAAGTTTGGAAAATTTAAAATACCTTAGTAAACTGCTGCTAGTAAACTGCGGACCTGACAAGCTTGTCGAACAAAGGACTTAGCCTCAACAATTTTTAAAGAACACGGTGATATATTTCAAAAATAAATATTAGGTAACAGTCCCTATTTATTTCAAATAAATACCATTTTTTTCATGAATTGTGTTTTTTTAAATTAATTTTATTGAAGAAACCAATCAAACAAACTAGCATTTACCTTTTAAATCAGTGAATGGGAAAACGGTATTATTTACTATTTAGCTAGCTGAATGAGAAAATGGTAAAATCTACCTTTTTGTTAGGTGAATTGAAAAAAGGTAAAATTTACCTTTTTGCTAGGTAAATGAAAAAAAGGTAAAATTTACCTCGAAAGAGGGGTGGAAAAAATTCACCTCGCAAAAAGGTAAATTTTACCTTTTTTTTATTTTCCGTGTGTGACAGCTGAATTTTCACCAGAAGTTTTCTCGTGAACCAAGAGAAACGTTCATTTTTTTTACCTCTTTCTTCTTTTCTCTCTTCCTTCCAATGAATGCAGCTATGAAGAAATTGATCAATAACAAATGCAGTGAATGCGCTGTAACAGTTAGTGGATAGTACCTAATTGATTTCTTGAATGTTTTGTTTTTAAATCGATGCTACTACTAGTAAACATATCAATAACCAAAAACCGGTCGAAAAATGAGTGCAATATTATCATTGTGTTAATCGCTATGTTGCAGTTTTTACTAATTTTTATTGTTACAACAAAAATTCAACACTACATTGAAACTAGTGAACCTGTATATAAGAGAAGTGACATCTGAAACACAAAATTCCAATCGAGCAAAAGAACTGTCAAAATCGATTCCAATCGATCCGAGCATTTTGTCGCAGAGCTTTTACCTTTCTTATTGAAAACTCAACCAAGGAAGGTATTGTGATTGTTGTTATAGTTCAAACAGATAATTTTTTTTTAGCTGGTCATATGAATTTATGATTAGGTGCAATTTTTTTCAATACTTTGGTGAATCGTGTTTCTAGTTAGAAAACTAACTGATTATCAACGAAATTCAAGTCATTCATACCGTTTATCGCGATCCTTCGGGCATCGAGTTCAATGTTGTTTTGTTGGATTGAAGGAGCGTTCACTTTAGAGCTTGAACATTGAGCCAGAAAACAGTGCTGGGGATTTTTTGTCCAAGATTTAGGTGATGTTGCCACATATTTTATTTTCAGAGCGATCAGATGTCCCTTCTCTTATATGAAGGTTCACTAATTGAAACGATCTTATGATAGATAGAAATAAAATACTATGTTCCAACGGAAGATTAAACATTTTTCATTGGGATGCTTACAATATGCAGTATTTTTGAATGTGTTGTCCCTGCATTGGTTGTTGCATAAGTTTAGGCGATATAATAAACATCGCAATGTATTAGGCCGATGACAAATGGACATCTGCTTCGCCGCGTTGAGTATGTCAGGTTTAAGCGATTCACATACATTTTCATCAAATGTGGTTCACCGCATTGAATTGCATTTGCCGCTTCGCATCGCATCGCTTTTACTATGTCATCGGCCTTACGGTACGAATATCAACACCACTATTTTGTTGCATAAATGAAGTCGATATTTAAAATACATGGAAAAATAACTAAGTGCACCATTGTACTGTGAAAATCGCCCTCATTTATGCAATCACAGTTGATATTCAGTCAGAGTAAATCGCCATCTGTTTTTTCGGGCATTTAGCACTTTGTGGTTTCTTCCCTAACATCGTCAAGATTATTACTGTTGCTTTATAATCATAATGCAATAAATCGCCCTTTATACCGTCTTAAAAAATACAATGCAACGGCCATCATTTTTCTTTGTAGAAACATTCGAAAGTTGCTTGTTTTGATCAATTCACTCTTTATGTAACTGCGCACTTTTGGAATAGATTTCATACAATTAAATGGTAGGGCGGTCGCATTTCACATCAAAGAATGTATTCAATTTTTGTAATGCAATTGAAATTTTTGTTGATATAACACAATCGTCATTCTTACAAATTTCTTCAATCATTACTGACCGGACCGGTCCGTGAAATTAAGCGTAAACCTCGTTCATCAATTGATCATGAAATCGACTTGTGTCCATCCAGGAGTTTCCGATATGGTCCTCTCTACATGTGTAGTCCCGGATAAAACGCTCCTTCACTTGATTACTGGTCCCGATTCATACTCTGTCTCCGAGAAAACTTTCTTTTTTAGTTTTTTTCCTAGGCGGAAGAAAACGAACTTCGATTTTTACTGATCGCGCCATTTTTTAAAACAAGACAAAAAACATCGACAGTGAATTCGATGATCTTCTGACTGATTACACACGCTAATTTCGTTTTAGTCAGCCCAATATACTTAATCCACATAAAACCTATTTGTGAAAATGTTGGTTTCCATCTGATTCAATTAAATTCTATGTGTAGACCAATTTCAGAAACGTCCCAAGCAACCAGAATTCCCTTAAAAAGGTTCCATAGAAGCTTAATCAGCTCTCGTTTGTGTCTGAAGAGAATGCTAATCAGCCCAAAATTTAAGTTATTAAAGCTACTTTCAAGTTCGTTTAGGTGTCTGTAGAGAACGCTATTAAGCTTCTAAGAGAATGTCATGAAACTTCTACGCGCCGAAAAAAAAATCTGATTGACATTTTGCTCTGACAACCAGATGTCAGATTGCTAGGTTGCCGGTCTATCATGGTCTATCTCATTAGTTTTAATTATATTGTTTTGATTACAAAAGCTACTTACGCTTATAGAATTGAACCGCTGCTCTCTAGGTTCCCCCTTCCTGTCATAAAGTCTTGAGCCAATTATTCACAGCGTAAAGTACCGTTATATGCAAAAAAATGAGGTCTCAACGCTTAGCGTGCATCTGTCAAGTCAGCTGATTGTACCGATTACACACATACAAGTACAATATATGCATAGTATTCAAAACATAAAAATCGTCCGCCTGTACAACACTGATTTCAACGACTTTTTGGTTGTGTGTATTAGTGATCCAAGCAAGCCTGGAAAAAATATGTTTCCAACGGCCATTTTGCTGCAGATTTGGATGGTGTCGGTCTTTTCCACGAGAGCTGGAATACTAAATGGTAAGATTTGAATGATTACCGACGATAAAAGTTTTCAACATTATCTATTATTTAATTTCAGGTGACAGTAAATAACAATCGCCCTCTTGGTCAGGAGTGTCCGATCAGGGATGGAGGAGGATCCAAATGCCGAAAATCAAGTGGTGTATCATATTTCTGCGGGAGAAATAGGATCTGCGGTACCGGCTGCTGCTGCAATGTTCGCGCTTAAGCGTTCTCTCAAAATTAAAGGTGCTGCTTCATCTGGAACAAAAACTATGAAAAATGGACCGTGCAGCAGCTCGATAAAGTGATTGAATAGTGATTAGGAAGGAGGAAGAAATTGGGATTGCACAAAGATGAGGCAAAATACACAAATAGGTACTGTGATAGAAAAAAGAAAATTAAAATTCTGTTATTTTTAAAGCATTAATACTCCAATTAAGAAGAAAAATAAAACTGCAAAAAAAAATTTCAAAGTTTTCTTTTTTTTTTTTTAATATTTTTGGATTCGAAACACTCCCAGCCTACCCTGGCAAGCACGCACACATATGCATTCAATTATTAACGCACTAACACATAAACACGAACCGAACACACCAATACTATCAAACCATGACAGATGTCAACGAGAGCTGTCATTTTGAACCGGGAAAACCATTTCAAGTAGAATCGGTTGGGCCATTTAATGCTTGAATTCAATGGGAGGAATGCTTGAAGAATGCTTGGAATCCAAGCATTCTTTCAAGCATTCCAAGCATTCATTTTGTTAAGCGGGTTGCAATGAAACTCACCAGCCTCTCGACCAATCCAGCAATAGTTCATTGCCACTGTAAAAATTAGTATTTAAAATAATTTTATTTGAACTTGCGTATGAGCGATGATAAAATGGGTTGTTTGAGAGTTTATACATTTCGTTGTTCAAGGACTTTCAGTACAACAATTTCATCATCAAAAGTTTATTCAGAAAATTGCATTTTTCAACATTATTACACAAAAGTCCCTATTACCTACGGCAGCGGCCTAGTCCTTTAGCAGAAATCCGATGTTTCCGAAACAACTGGATGTTGTAGCATGCATGTAGTGAGGATGGTCTTGGCAAATATGATGATCGCGGATGTTTTTATGAGAGGAATGCATTTCCGGAGATTTCCCATCGGAGAAAGGGTTTTCTTGAGCTGCGCCACAATGTACATATTTCCAAATCGCCGGCTGCAAGCGATGGTACTCTCCGCAGCGGTGAATGATGAAAAGGCTCTGAAAATATAAAAACTTCTATGTTAAAAATCCAGAAAATTCTATTACATATTCATTTCAACCTTAGATTTTTTTCATTTTTAGTTGAATTCCATTCTAAACATGAATACTGATAAAAAGAAAACAAATACCATGACATAAAATTGACAGACATATTTGACATGTCGCTTAGAATTCCCAAATAGGTTCCTTAAAACACTTAGAAGTATCTTAGAATTCCCAAATAAGTTCCTTGAAACGCCTAGAAGTATTTTAAAAAGTGCTTAGCGCACGCAACCGACCTTCTTGAAAGAAGTTGCGTAAAAGGCGCTTAGAAGTTCCGCGTTCGATGTTTCAACCTTTTGAAAGGCGATGGAAGTTCCTGAGTAACTTTTACGTGATGTGAGTCACCTAAAGCTCCCTTTAATCATTTTTTCAGCCAAATTTGAACTTCGGAGTGCCATCTTCAAGTAAGAATGCGACTTTTGGTTGCTTGGGGTATGAGTGTAGAAACATATTATTTAAATGTGGATTTTTTGCAGTGTAGAAATTGCGCGTTTTATTTTTAAAGTTGGGTGGCAATTCCTAACTGCACAGCAAGAAAAAATCGTGTAAATTTAGATCGAAAACGATGCACGAAAACGGAACATCGATTTTGGTATAAAATTCTACCACGGTGTATTTTTCTCAACAATGTAATTTTTGAAGCGTGTAAATTTAGATCGAAAACAATGCACGAAAACGGATGACATAAACCGTCGTGTAAAAATACACAATGATGCAAATTTCAAAACATATTAGCGTTAATATTACAAATCTTTTTTAAATAATCAGATTTTGGGAGTTGTTTATGAATAAATACGCCACATGTGTCATTTTATTTAACATATATTGCCGATACACTGCAAACTCAAAAAATGCACACCATCACTGGCAGCTGGAATTGTGTCCGATGATCCCCAGCACGGCGATGTTTTGCCGATCAGCGTCAGGCAGCATTCTTGAATCCTTCCGGAACAGCATAGTAATCGGAATCCCCTAAACATTAGAAACATTCAACATTGATTCGGCTTTTGATCCATTTATAACACAGCAATTCCTGCAATCGAAAGAGAATTTGAAGTTCCATTTTTTTTCATTTCGTCTATAACTATAACCTACCATTTTTTAATTCAATTCTGAAAGAATTTGGTTCGGTTTTAATAGTAAATTAACTGCGTAAGCGATTTTTTTTCTTTTCGCACAATAAACCACCATCTCGGATAACAACAGAACAATTTATGCCGCGAAAAAAGGAAAACAATGGATCTGTTGTGTTTTACATTGTTTTCGATGTAATTTTATATTGAGATATATTTTTTAGATCAGGGCGTGTAAACATACATCATACAAAATTAAGTTTATACCAACGATTCAAAAATAGATCAAAAGGAGTGTAAAATTACATCAGTTTTGAATTACACTGGTCTAAAAGTAGATCACTCGTATTTTAGATTGCGTATACTTTTAGAAATTTTTTGCTGTGTGGGATAGCATTTCTTCAAATCGATCGATGCGCACTCTGGAATCGACATTGCGTACTGTTGGAAAAATTATCCAGAAAACGAAATCGAGTGTCCAGTCAGTATGGTCAGTGCTGATAAGCCATTGAATTTCCCTGATTTTTGAATATATGCCTGATTTTTGCGAATTTGATGAAAAATGGGTAGTAAGACTAAGCCCACCAATGGTTGCTAAACCTCGAATCGAGTACATTCAGCAACATATTTATCAACCCATCATCGCACCAACAGTTGCTAACTTGATTCGAGAAATAGCATTCGAGCAGTAGGTTGTTACAGGATGCATTTATGTAGCAACCCGGTAGCAACGCAGCCGGTAGTCGCTATCAGAAAATAAACAAACACAAATACCTACCAGGATCGCAACAATGGGTGCGAAAACAAGTAAGTAGATACAGGGTTGCTTGCGATTTTTTGTTTTGAAATTCCAAAGTTTTTCCCGGTTTTTCCACGGTTTTTTTCCGGCTATAAATGATGATTTTCCCATTCAATATACTCGTTTTTTAATATAAATCATTGTGAAAAAAAATGAATTTTAAAGGGCCTCAAATTTCCCCAAAACTTGTTAACCGGGTAGAAATCATGACATATACTTTGGCGTCTCTTAACACGTTGTCTTTTCGTATCAAATTAACAAGTTTTGATGATTTTTTTAAAACGAATCTAACGAAATTGACATCTATTCGTTGTTGTGCTCCAAAATTTCAATAGTTTAAAAAAAAAAATTTGGTCAACTGATCTTGAAACTATAATGAAGCATTTTTCAGCCACTGTGAAATTTTCTAGTATTTTTTTTTTCTAGAAATATGTAAAAAAATACATCGAAACAGAACATCAAATCAGCTTGTCAACTTAAATGGGGATTTGTCTTTCAAAGCTTAAAAGATTGCAGGAAAATATTAAGTTATTTTCTGGATGCAGTTATATTTTTTACGCAAATCCAAAGACATATTTTAGGAAAAAAAATTTGTTTTTCTTTCGATATAAAACAATGAATAACTTTAGTAGTGCCCTAGTCATTTGAACTAAAGATTCGTGAAACTATAGAAAATCGTGTATAAGACAGCCCAAGCAACCAGAATTCCTTTAAAAAGGTTCCATAGAAGCTTAATCAGCTCTCGTTTGTGTCTGAAGAGAATGCTAATCAGCCCAAAATTTAAGTTCTTAAAGCTACTTTCAAGTTCGTTTAGGGGGCTGTAGAGAACGCTATTCAGCTTCTAAGAGAATGTCAAGAAATTTCTACGCGCCGAAAAAAAAATCCAATTGACAGATTGCTCTGACAACCACATGTCAGATTGCTAGGTTGCCGGTCTATTCATGGTCTATCTCATTGATTTTAATTATATTGTTTTGATTACAAAAGCTGCTTACACGCCTAGAGAATTGAACCGCTGCTCTCTAGGTTGCAATGAAACTCACCAGCCTCTCGACCAATCCAGCAATAGCTAATTGCCACTGTAATGATTAGTATTTAAACTTAATGTCATTTGAGATGATTGAGTGGGTTGGTCAATAGAAGGTACCTTATTTCGTTCAAAGGACTTTCAGTACACAATATGAATCATAACAAAAATTCGCATCATCAAAAATTATTTAACATTTATAAGAAAAATTCGAAAAAATCTTGAATTCCATTTGTAAACAAAACAAATACCATGACAAGAAATTGACTGACATTTTTGACATGTCGCTTAGAATTCCCATATAGGTGCTTCAAAACACGTTCAAGTATCTTAATGGTGCGCTTTAGAATGTTACGCGAACGTTATCGACCTTCTTGAAAAACATTTTTGACATGTCGCTTAGATTTCCCATATAGGTTCTTTAAAACACCTTCAAGTATCTTAATGGTGCGTTTTGGAATGTTACGCGAACGTTGTCGACCTTCTTGAAAGAAGTTCCATTAAAAGCGCTTAGAAGTTCCGTTATCGATAGTTTAACCTTTCAAAGGGCGATGGAAGTTCCTGAGTAACTTTTACGCGACAAGAGTCACCTGAAGTTCCCGTAATACATTTTTTCAGCCAAATGTGAACTTCGGAGTTCGGAGTTAAGTAAAAACGCGACTTTTGGTTGCTTGGGAGGTCTGAACCTTAATTGTTTGAATGTAGGATATTATTCTGTATCAGGGTAAAGATCTTAGATTTCGACAGGAGCTTCTTTTCGATACAATTTTCACATAAGACATATGAACGAGAAAAAATGTTCAGTCTTTTGGACTCTCACTTATAACAACATAGTCAACTATTAGTTAGTTTTGTCGATAATAGTTTCCTTATTTAATTTATAACATTGGAGTTATGCTTGTGAGTATGAGCACACTTGCGAAGATCTTATATTGCCCCGCAATTTGTTGAATGTAATGAACGAAAACAAGCGTTTATGAGATAAATCTATATCATAATTTAGAACTAATTTTGAAAATATTTTTGAATTCCCGTAAAAAAATCTCAAGCATAACAATTTTCCCGATGAGGTGCCTAAACTTCAAGTTTTTTCCCGGTTTCCCGGTGACGAGATGAAATTCCAAAGTTTTTCCCGGTTTTCCCGGTTTTCCCGGTTCGCTAGCAACCCTGTAAAAACGCAACCAATCAAAACATCTAAAATACCGACCGAAATAGCAACTTGCGGTGGGCTTGGTCTAAGGAACTGGATTAGGTACCCATTGCTGAAGTGAAAAAGTGAAAATGTGGCTGAATCGAAGCAATCGAAAGATTCCTTGTAATTCTTATTTAAAAAAGGAAATTTAAGGGAATCTCTCAATTGCTTTGATTCAGTAGAATTATTCAACCAAGTAGGCTCACACAACACGTATTAGAGTGAAAATGACCAAAAAAAAGAGGTTATCACTTTGAGCGAAATTTCCGTTACTTTAACGTTGCCTCATTTCGTCTGATTTTTATTTCACCAGTTCCCTGATTTTTGAAAAAAAAATGTTGGCAACCCTGGTTGCAAATGGTGAAGCAGTTGTGGAATTTTGATGAATTCAATGTTATTTCGCCGCGTGGGCTAGACCTGTTTTTAGCGAGACGTTAAGTTTTTCGAGTTTTTTACTTTTGAAATTTGGAGAAAATTGGAAGTGTATCATATTTTCGAAAGTGCACAATTGCATTTAACCTTTGTAAAAAGTAAAAAAATATAATATTTTGCGAAAAGACGCTAGCTAACGCAAAAGTGAGGTTAGGAGTGGAAATGGTCGGCGGAAAAGACCCACCCGACATATCGGATGAAAATGAAAACCTTGCGGAAAAATTGGACCGGAACCCGAAAGAAAAGGAATACTCTGCGCCATATCGTGTGTATTTTGAAACTACCAGCGCAACCGGAAAAATAAACAAATTTGCCCTTGGAAGCACTCTGAGGACATCAATTTAGGATCAATTTAAAAACTTCATCACGGACATGAAGTATGTCAGCCAGAAGAAAATCATTGTGTTCCTGAGCAGCTTTACGAAATCCAACTTTCTAGTTGATGGAGTAAGCAAAATCGGATCCGTTTACAAAGCTTACATTCCCAGCCACTTGGTATGTATTACGGGTGTCATCGCGGGAGTACCAACCGACATTGACTTGGAAGAGGTTAAGCACGACATCCAATGCGATGTTCCGATAATTAATATAGCCGAATGTTTAAGGGGAAAGAAAAAGAACCCATAAACCGACTTCGCATCACCTTCCGATCACAACAGTTACCCGAATCAATTAAATTAATTTGCTGCTCGGCAAAAGTGAGACCGTTCACCCCGTCGATAATGGTATGCGGAAAGTGCCTGAGATTTGGTCATAAGACGTCAAACTGCAGGGGAACAAAACGCTGTAAAGTTTGCTCCGAACGACACGAAGAAGCCGCGGAAGACTTTGCAAACTGCAAAAATCAACAAAAGTGCGCACATTGCCAGAGCAACGACCACACCTCTCTTGATGGAAAGTGCCTGGAGAGAAAACGTCAGCAGGATATAAAATTCCTTATATCCGAACGCAATTGGACGTACACGGAAGCAAAAGAACAAATCGCAGAATAATATCAGAATATCTATGTCTCATTATTGAACGCGGAAGAGTACCCGACACCTAGTGAAAGCTTTGCCCAAATTTCAACAGGTAGCTATACGTGGAAGGACCCTATGCGAGAAGCTTGGATGAAGACTTACATGGAACGCAAACCAATGCAGGCGGCAGTAAAAACTTATCAGGATCACCCGAAGCAGAGCAACACGAACTATAAAAGGATCAGATTGGAAGAGGCTAGCACATCGAAAGTCAAGGAAACAAACGATAAGCGCGATGAAATCATTGCCACATTATCAGGTAATAACCGTGGAACAGCACTGTACAACTCCAGGAAGGTCGAAGAGCAAGAGAGATGGCAACGAAAACATTACTTTTTCAACATGGCGTTAAACAGCTCACTATCTTTCTAAACGCGACGAAAAGGGACTAGCGATTGGAAACTTGGAACATGGAACTGCCGATCTCTAAATTTTGTGGGCAGTACCCACGTGCTCTCCTACGAATTTAAGAGCCGCAAATTCGACATCGTAGCGCTGCAGGAGGTACGCTGGAAGGGCTCCATGGTACGAACGTACCCAGATGGTCGTGCCATCTACCAGAGCTGCGGCAACACACACGAGCTTGGAACAGCTTTTATAGTGATGGAAAAGATGCAAAAGCGCGTGATCGGGTGGGGGCCGATCAACTCACGAATGTGTCGGTTGAGAATCAAGGGCCGGTTCTTCAACATCAGCATCATCAACGTGCACAGCCCTACGAATACGACCGTTGCCCAAAGATGATATCAAGATCGTCATTGGGGATTTTAATGCTCAGGTCGTCCAGGAGGAGGAATTCAAACCAACAATTGGAAGGTTCAGCGCAGCAGCTGACCAACGAAAACGGCCTCAGACTTATTGATTTTGCCGCCTCCAAACGAATGGCCGTACGTAGTACCTTTTTCCAGCACCGCCTCCCACACAAGTACACCTGGAGATCACCGTACCAAACGCAATCACAGGTCGACCACGTTTTGATTG